>NC_092775.1:71642658-71856581 GCF_047496795.1 Chiloscyllium punctatum
GGGCTGAATCAGAGGGGCTGAAACAGAGGGTGTGAAACAGAGGGCGAGAAACAGAGGGGCTGAAACAGAGGGGCTGAAACAGAGGGGCTGAAACAGAGGGGCTGATGCAGATGGCGAGAAACAGAGGGGCTGAAACAGAGGGCGAAAAATAGAGGGGCTGAAACAGAGGGCGAGAAACAGAAGGTGAGAAACAGAGGGCGAGAAACAGAGGGGCTGAAACAGAGGGGCTGAAACAGAGGGGCTGAAACAGAGGGTGAGAAACAGAGGGGCTGAATCAGAGGGCGAGAAACATAGGGGCTGAAACAGAGGGGCTGAAACTGACGGGCTGACAAAGAGGGCGAGAAACTGAGGCGCAGAAACAGAGGGCGAGAAACAGACGGGCGGAAACAGAGGGGCTGAAACAGAGGGCGAGAAACAGAGAGGCTGACACAGAGGGGCTGAAACAGAGGGGCTGAAACAAAGGGCGAGAAACAGAGGGGCCGAAACAGAGTGGCTGAAACAGAGGGGCTGAAACAGAGGGGCTGAAACAGAGGGCGAGAAACAGAGGGGCTGAAACAGAGGGCGAGAAACAGAGGGGCTGAAACAGAGGGCGAGAAACAGAGGGGCTGAATCATAGGGGCTGAAACAGATGGCGAGAAACAGAGGGGCTGAAACAGAGGGCGAGAAACAGAGGGGCTGAAACAGAGGGGCTGAAACAGAAGGGCAGAAACAGAGGGGCTGAAACAGAGGGCGAGAAACAGAGGGGCTGAATCAGAGGGGCTGAATCAGAGGGGCTGAAACAGAGTGGCTGAAACAGAGGGCGAGAAACAGAGGGGCTGAAACAGAGGGGCTGAAACAGAAGGGCTGAAACAGAGGGGCTGAAACAGAGGGCGAGAAACAAAGGGGCTGAAACAGATGGGCTGAATCAGAGGGGCTGAAACAGAGTGGCTGACACAGAGGGCGAGAAACAAAGGGGCTGAAACAGAGGGTGTGAAACAGAGGGCGCGAAACAGAGGGGCTGAAACAGAGGGGCTGAAACAGAGGGGCTGATGCAGATGGCGAGAAACAGAGGGCGAAAAATAGAGGGGCTGAAACAGAGGGTGAGAAACAGAGGGTGAGAAACAGAGGGCGAGAAACAGAGGGGCTGAAACAGAGGGGCTGAAACACAGGGGCTGAAACAGAGGGGCTGAAACAGAGGGTGAGAAACAGAGGGGCTGAATCAGAGGGCGAGAAACAGATGGGCTGAAACAGAGGGGCTGAAACTGACAGGCTGACAAAGAGGGCGAGAAAGTGAGGCGCAGAAACAGAGGGCGAGAAACAGAGGGGCTGAAACAGAGGGGCTGAAACAGAGGGCGAGAAACAGAGGGGCTGACACAGAGGGCTGAAACCGAGGGGCTGAAACAAAGGGCGAGAAACAGAGGTGCCGAAACAGAGAGGCTGAAACAGAGGGGCTGAAACAGAGGGGCTGAAACAGAGGGCGAGAAACAGAGGGGCTGAAACAGAGGGCGAGAAACAGAGGGGCTGAATCAGAGGGGCTGAAACAGAGGGGCTGAAAAAGAGGGCGAGAAACAGAGGTGCTGAAACAGAGGGGCTGAAACAGAAGGGCTGGAACAGAGGGGCTGAAACCGAGGGCGAGAAACAGAGGTGCTGAATCAGAGGGGCTGAATCAGAGGGGCTGAAACAGAGTGGCTGAAACAGAGGGCGAGAAACAGAGGGGCTGAAACAGAGGGTGAGACACAGAGGGCGAGAAACAGAGGGGCTGAAACAGAGGGCGAGAAACAGAGGTCGAGAAACAGAGGGACTGAAACAGAGGGGCTGAAACAGAGGGGCTGAAACAGAGGCCGAGAAACAGAGGGGCTGAAACAGAGGGCGAGAAACAGAGGGGCTGAAACAGAGGGTGAGAAACAGAGGGGCTGAAACAGAGGTGCTGAAAGAGGGGCTGAAACAGAGGGGCTGAAACAGAGGGGCTGAAACTGAGGGGCTGAAACAGAGGGCGAGAAAAAGAGGGCTGACACAGAGGGGCTGAAACAGAGGGGCTAAAACAAAGGGCGAGAAACAGAGGGGCCGAAACAGAGTGGCTGAAACAGAGGGGCTGAAACAGAGGGGCTGAAACAGAGGGCGAGAAACAGAGGGTCTGAAACAGTGGGCGAGAAACAGAGGGGCTGAAACAGAGGGCGAGAAACAGAGGGGCTGAATCAGAGGGGCTGAAACAGAAGGGCTGAAACAGAGGGGCTGAAACAGAGGGCGAGAAACAGAGGGGCTGAAACAGAGGGCGAGAAACAGAGGGGCTGAAACAGAGGGGCTGAAACAGAAGGGCTGAAACAGAGGGGCTGAAACAGAGGGCGAGAAACAGAGGGGCTGATTCAGAGGTGCTGAATCAGAGGGGCTGAAACAGAGTGGCTGAAACAGAGGGCGAGAAACAGAGGGGCTGAAACAGAGGGGCTGAAACAGAAGGGCTGAAACAGATGGGCTGAAACAGAGGTCGAGAAACAAAGGGGCTGAAACAGATGGGCTGAATCAGAGGGGCTGAAACAGAGTGGCTGACACAGAGGGCGAGAAACAGAGGGCTGAAACAGAGGGTGTGAAACAGAGGGTTAGAAACAGAGGGGCTGAAACAGAGGGGCTGAAACAGAGGGGCTGAAACAGAGGAGCTGATGCAGATGGCGAGAAACAGAGGGGCTGAAACAGAGGGCGAAAAATAGAGGGGCTGAAACAGAGGGCGAGAAACAGAGGGTGAGAAACAGAGGGCGAGAAACAGAGGGGCTGAAACAGAGGGGCTGAAACACAGGGGCTGAAACAGAGGGGCTGAAACAGAGGGTGAGAAACAGAGGGGCTGAATCAGAGGGCGAGAAACAGAGGGGCTGAAACAGAGGGGCTGAAACAGAGGGGCTGAAACAAAGGGCGAGAAACAGAGGTGCCGAAACAGAGGGCGAGAAACAGAGGGGCTGAAACAGAGGGGCTGAAACAGAGGGCGAGAAACAGAGGGGCTGAAACAGAGGGCGAGAAACAGAGGGGCTGAAACAGAGGGCGAGAAACAGAGGGGCTGAATCAGAGGGGCTGAAACAGAGGGCGAGAAACAGAGGGGCTGAAACAGAGGGCGAGAAACAGAGGGGCTGAAACAGAGGGGCTGAAACAGAAGGGCTGAAACAGAGGGGCTGAAACAGAGGGCGAGAAACATAGGGGCTGAATCAGAGGTGCTGAATCAGAGGGGCTGAAACAGAGGGGCTGAAAAAGAGGGTGAGAAACAGAGGTGCTGAAACAGAGGGGCTGAAACAGAAGGGCTGGAACAGAGGGGCTGAAACCGAGGGCGAGAAACAGAGGTGCTGAATCAGAGGGGCTGAATCAGAGGGGCTGAAACAGAGTGGCTGAAACAGAGGGCGAGAAACAGAGGGGCTGAAACAGAGGGTGAGACACAGAGGGCGAGAAACAGAGGGGCTGAAACAGAGGGCGAGAAACAGAGGTCGAGAAACAGAGGGACTGAAACAGAGGGGCTGAAACAGAGGGGCTGAAACAGAGGCCGAGAAACAGAGGGGCTGAAACAGAGGGCGAGAAACAGAGGGGCTGAAACAGAGGGTGAGAAACAGAGGGGCTGAAACAGAGGTGCTGAAAGAGGGGCTGAAACAGAGGGGCTGAAACAGAGGGGCTGAAACTGAGGGGCTGAAACAGAGGGCGAGAAAAAGAGGGCTGACACAGAGGGGCTGAAACAGAGGGGCTAAAACAAAGGGCGAGAAACAGAGGGGCCGAAACAGAGTGGCTGAAACAGAGGGGCTGAAACAGAGGGGCTGAAACAGAGGGCGAGAAACAGAGGGGCTGAATCAGAGGGGCTGAAACAGAAGGGCTGAAACAGAGGGGCTGAAACAGAGGGCGAGAAACAGAGGGGCTGAAACAGAGGGCGAGAAACAGAGGGGCTGAAACAGAGGGGCTGAAACAGAAGGGCTGAAACAGAGGGGCTGAAACAGAGGGCGAGAAACAGAGGGGCTGATTCAGAGGTGCTGAATCAGAGGGGCTGAAACAGAGTGGCTGAAACAGAGGGCGAGAAACAGAGGGGCTGAAACAGAGGGGCTGAAACAGAAGGGCTGAAACAGATGGGCTGAAACAGAGGTCGAGAAACAAAGGGGCTGAAACAGATGGGCTGAATCAGAGGGGCTGAAACAGAGTGGCTGACACAGAGGGCGAGAAACAGAGGGCTGAAACAGAGGGTGTGAAACAGAGGGTTAGAAACAGAGGGGCTGAAACAGAGGGGCTGAAACAGAGGGGCTGAAACAGAGGAGCTGATGCAGATGGCGAGAAACAGAGGGGCTGAAACAGAGGGCGAAAAATAGAGGGGCTGAAACAGAGGGCGAGAAACAGAGGGTGAGAAACAGAGGGCGAGAAACAGAGGGGCTGAAACAGAGGGGCTGAAACACAGGGGCTGAAACAGAGGGGCTGAAACAGAGGGTGAGAAACAGAGGGGCTGAATCAGAGGGCGAGAAACAGAGGGGCTGAAACAGAGGGGCTGAAACAGAGGGGCTGAAACAAAGGGCGAGAAACAGAGGTGCCGAAACAGAGGGCGAGAAACAGAGGGGCTGAAACAGAGGGGCTGAAACAGAGGGCGAGAAACAGAGGGGCTGACACAGAGGGGCTGAAACAGAGGGGCTGAAACAAAGGGCGAGAAACAGAGGTGCCGAAACGGAGGGGCTGAAACAGATGGGCTGAAACAGAGGGGCTGAAACAGAGGGCGAGAAACAGAGGGGCTGAAACAGAGGGCGAGAAACAGAGGGGCTGAAACAGAGGGAGAGAAACAGAGGGGCTGAATCAGAGGGGCTGAAACAGAGGGCGAGAAACAGAGGGGATTAAACAGAGGGCGAGAAACAGAGGTGCTGAAACAGAGGGGCTGAAACAGAAGGGCTGAAACAGAGGGGCTGAAACAGAGGGCGAGAAACAGAGGTGCTGAATCAGAGGGGCTGAATCAGAGGGGCTGGAACAGAGGGCGAGAAACAGAGGGGCTTAAACAGAGGGCGAGAAACAGAGGTGCTGAAACAGAGGGGCTGAAACAGAAGGGCTGAAACAGAGGGGCTGAAACAGAGGGCGAGAAACAGAGGGGCTGATTCAGAGGTGCTGAATCAGAGGGGCTGAAACAGAGTGGCTGAAACAGAGGGCGAGAAACAGAGGGGCTTAAACAGAGGGCGAGAAACAGAGGTGCTGAAACAGAGGGGCTGAAACAGAGGGCGAGAAACAGAGTGGCTGACACAGAGGGGCTGAAACAGAGGGGCTGAAACAAAGGGCGAGAAACAGAGGGGCCGAAACAGAGTGGCTGAAACAGAGGGGCTGAAACAGAGGGGCTGAAACAGAGGGCGAGAAACAGAGGGGCTGAAACAGAGGGCGAGAAACAGAGGGGCTGAAACAGAGGGCGAGAAACAGAGGGGCTGAATCATAGGGGCTGAAACAGAGGGCGAGAAACAGAGGGGCTGAAACAGAGGGCGAGAAACAGAGGGGCTGAAACAGAGGGGCTGAAACAGAAGGGCAGAAACAGAGGGGCTGAAACAGAGGGCGAGAAACAGAGGGGCTGAATCAGAGGGGCTGAATCAGAGGGGCTGAAACAGAGTGGCTGAAACAGAGGGCGAGAAACAGAGGGGCTGAAACAGAGGGGCTGAAACAGAAGGGCTGAAACAGAGGGGCTGAAACAGAGGGCGAGAAACAAAGGGGCTGAAACAGATGGGCTGAATCAGAGGGGCTGAAACAGAGTGGCTGACACAGAGGGCGAGAAACAAAGGGGCTGAAACAGAGGGTGTGAAACAGAGGGCGCGAAACAGAGGGGCTGAAACAGAGGGGCTGAAACAGAGGGGCTGAAACAGAGGGGCTGATGCAGATGGCGAGAAACAGAGGGCGAAAAATAGAGGGGCTGAAACAGAGGGCGAGAAACAGAGGGTGAGAAACAGAGGGCGAGAAACAGAGGGGCTGAACCAGAGGGGCTGAAACACAGGGGCTGAAACAGAGGGGCTGAAACAGAGGGTGAGAAACAGAGGGGCTGAATCAGAGGGCGAGAAACAGATGGGCTGAAACAGAGGGGCTGAAACTGACAGGCTGACAAAGAGGGCGAGAAACTGAGGCGCAGAAACAGAGGGCGAGAAACAGAGGGGCTGAAACAGAGGGGCTGAAACAGAGGGCGAGAAACAGAGGGGCTGACACAGAGGGCTGAAACCGAGGGGCTGAAACAAAGGGCGAGAAACAGAGGTGCCGAAACAGAGAGGCTGAAACAGAGGGGCTGAAACAGAGGGGCTGAAACAGAGGGCGAGAAACAGAGGGGCTGAAACAGAGGGCGAGAAACAGAGGGGCTGAAACAGAGGGCGAGAAACAGAGGGGCTGAATCAGAGGGGCTGAAACAGAGGGCGAGAAACAGAGGGGCTGAAACAGAGGGCGAGAAACAGAGGGGCTGAAACAGAGGGGCTGAAACAGAAGGGCTGAAACAGAGGGGCTGAAACAGAGGGCGAGAAACATAGGGGCTGAATCAGAGGTGCTGAATCAGAGGGGCTGAAACAGAGGGGCTGAAAAAGAGGGTGAGAAACAGAGGTGCTGAAACAGAGGGGCTGAAACAGAAGGGCTGGAACAGAGGGGCTGAAACCGAGGGCGAGAAACAGAGGTGCTGAATCAGAGGGGCTGAATCAGAGGGGCTGAAACAGAGTGGCTGAAACAGAGGGCGAGAAACAGAGGGGCTGAAACAGAGGGTGAGACACAGAGGGCGAGAAACAGAGGGGCTGAAACAGAGGGCGAGAAACAGAGGTCGAGAAACAGAGGGACTGAAACAGAGGGGCTGAAACAGAGGGGCTGAAACAGAGGCCGAGAAACAGAGGGGCTGAAACAGAGGGCGAGAAACAGAGGGGCTGAAACAGAGGGTGAGAAACAGAGGGGCTGAAACAGAGGTGCTGAAAGAGGGGCTGAAACAGAGGGGCTGAAACAGAGGGGCTGAAACTGAGGGGCTGAAACAGAGGGCGAGAAAAAGAGGGCTGACACAGAGGGGCTGAAACAGAGGGGCTAAAACAAAGGGCGAGAAACAGAGGGGCCGAAACAGAGTGGCTGAAACAGAGGGGCTGAAACAGAGGGGCTGAAACAGAGGGCGAGAAACAGAGGGGCTGAATCAGAGGGGCTGAAACAGAAGGGCTGAAACAGAGGGGCTGAAACAGAGGGCGAGAAACAGAGGGGCTGAAACAGAGGGCGAGAAACAGAGGGGCTGAAACAGAGGGGCTGAAACAGAAGGGCTGAAACAGAGGGGCTGAAACAGAGGGCGAGAAACAGAGGGGCTGATTCAGAGGTGCTGAATCAGAGGGGCTGAAACAGAGTGGCTGAAACAGAGGGCGAGAAACAGAGGGGCTGAAACAGAGGGGCTGAAACAGAAGGGCTGAAACAGATGGGCTGAAACAGAGGTCGAGAAACAAAGGGGCTGAAACAGATGGGCTGAATCAGAGGGGCTGAAACAGAGTGGCTGACACAGAGGGCGAGAAACAGAGGGCTGAAACAGAGGGTGTGAAACAGAGGGTTAGAAACAGAGGGGCTGAAACAGAGGGGCTGAAACAGAGGGGCTGAAACAGAGGAGCTGATGCAGATGGCGAGAAACAGAGGGGCTGAAACAGAGGGCGAAAAATAGAGGGGCTGAAACAGAGGGCGAGAAACAGAGGGTGAGAAACAGAGGGCGAGAAACAGAGGGGCTGAAACAGAGGGGCTGAAACACAGGGGCTGAAACAGAGGGGCTGAAACAGAGGGTGAGAAACAGAGGGGCTGAATCAGAGGGCGAGAAACAGAGGGGCTGAAACAGAGGGGCTGAAACAGAGGGGCTGAAACAAAGGGCGAGAAACAGAGGTGCCGAAACAGAGGGCGAGAAACAGAGGGGCTGAAACAGAGGGGCTGAAACAGAGGGCGAGAAACAGAGGGGCTGACACAGAGGGGCTGAAACAGAGGGGCTGAAACAAAGGGCGAGAAACAGAGGTGCCGAAACGGAGGGGCTGAAACAGATGGGCTGAAACAGAGGGGCTGAAACAGAGGGCGAGAAACAGAGGGGCTGAAACAGAGGGCGAGAAACAGAGGGGCTGAAACAGAGGGAGAGAAACAGAGGGGCTGAATCAGAGGGGCTGAAACAGAGGGCGAGAAACAGAGGGGATTAAACAGAGGGCGAGAAACAGAGGTGCTGAAACAGAGGGGCTGAAACAGAAGGGCTGAAACAGAGGGGCTGAAACAGAGGGCGAGAAACAGAGGTGCTGAATCAGAGGGGCTGAATCAGAGGGGCTGGAACAGAGGGCGAGAAACAGAGGGGCTTAAACAGAGGGCGAGAAACAGAGGTGCTGAAACAGAGGGGCTGAAACAGAAGGGCTGAAACAGAGGGGCTGAAACAGAGGGCGAGAAACAGAGGGGCTGATTCAGAGGTGCTGAATCAGAGGGGCTGAAACAGAGTGGCTGAAACAGAGGGCGAGAAACAGAGGGGCTTAAACAGAGGGCGAGAAACAGAGGTGCTGAAACAGAGGGGCTGAAACAGAGGGCGAGAAACAGAGTGGCTGACACAGAGGGGCTGAAACAGAGGGGCTGAAACAAAGGGCGAGAAACAGAGGGGCCGAAACAGAGTGGCTGAAACAGAGGGGCTGAAACAGAGGGGCTGAAACAGAGGGCGAGAAACAGAGGGGCTGAAACAGAGGGCGAGAAACAGAGGGGCTGAAACAGAGGGCGAGAAACAGAGGGGCTGAATCATAGGGGCTGAAACAGAGGGCGAGAAACAGAGGGGCTGAAACAGAGGGCGAGAAACAGAGGGGCTGAAACAGAGGGGCTGAAACAGAAGGGCAGAAACAGAGGGGCTGAAACAGAGGGCGAGAAACAGAGGGGCTGAATCAGAGGGGCTGAATCAGAGGGGCTGAAACAGAGTGGCTGAAACAGAGGGCGAGAAACAGAGGGGCTGAAACAGAGGGGCTGAAACAGAAGGGCTGAAACAGAGGGGCTGAAACAGAGGGCGAGAAACAAAGGGGCTGAAACAGATGGGCTGAATCAGAGGGGCTGAAACAGAGTGGCTGACACAGAGGGCGAGAAACAAAGGGGCTGAAACAGAGGTTGTGAAACAGAGGGCGCGAAACAGAGGGGCTGAAACAGAGGGGCTGAAACAGAGGGGCTGAAACAGAGGGGCTGATGCAGATGGCGAGAAACAGAGGGCGAAAAATAGAGGGGCTGAAACAGAGGGCGAGAAACAGAGGGTGAGAAACAGAGGGCGAGAAACAGAGGGGCTGAACCAGAGGGGCTGAAACACAGGGGCTGAAACAGAGGGGCTGAAACAGAGGGTGAGAAACAGAGGGGCTGAATCAGAGGGCGAGAAACAGATGGGCTGAAACAGAGGGGCTGAAACTGACAGGCTGACAAAGAGGGCGAGAAACTGAGGCGCAGAAACAGAGGGCGAGAAACAGAGGGGCTGAAACAGAGGGGCTGAAACAGAGGGCGAGAAACAGAGGGGCTGACACAGAGGGCTGAAACCGAGGGGCTGAAACAAAGGGCGAGAAACAGAGGTGCCGAAACAGAGAGGCTGAAACAGAGGGGCTGAAACAGAGGGGCTGAAACAGAGGGCGAGAAACAGAGGGGCTGAAACAGAGGGCGAGAAACAGAGGGGCTGAAACAGAGGGCGAGAAACACAGGGGCTGAATCAGAGGGGCTGAAACAGAGGGGCTGAAAAAGAGGGCGAGAAACAGAGGGGCTGAAACAGAGGGGCTGAAACAGAAGGGCTGGAACAGAGGGGCTGAAACAGAGGGCGAGAAACAGAGGTGCTGAATCAGAGGGGCTGAATCAGAGGGGCTGAAACAGAGTGGCTGAAACAGAGGGCGAGAAACAGAGGGGCTGAAACAGAGGGTGAGACACAGAGGGCGAGAAACAGAGGGGCTGAAACAGAGGGCGAGAAACAGAGGTCGAGAAACAGAGGGACTGAAACAGAGGGGCTGAAACAGAGGGGCTGAAACAGAGGCCGAGAAACAGAGGGGCTGAAACAGAGGGCGAGAAACAGAGGTCGAGAAACAGAGGGACTGAAACAGAGGGGCTGAAACAGAGGGGCTGAAACACAGGGGCTGAAACAGAGGGGCTGAAACAGAGGGTGAGAAACAGAGGGGCTGAATCAGAGGGCGAGAAACAGAGGGGCTGAAACAGAGGGGCTGAAACAGAGGGGCTGAAACAAAGGGCGAGAAACAGAGGTGCCGAAACAGAGGGCGAGAAACAGAGGGGCTGAAACAGAGGGGCTGAAAGAGGGGCTGAAACAGAGGGGCTGAAACAGAGGGGCTGAAACTGAGGGGCTGAAACAGAGGGCGAGAAAAAGAGGGGCTGACACAGAGGGGCTGAAACAGAGGGGCTGAAACAAAGGGCGAGAAACAGAGGGGCCGAAACAGAGTGGCTGAAACAGAGGGGCTGAAACAGAGGGGCTGAAACAGAGGGCGAGAAACAGAGGGTCTGAAACAGTGGGCGAGAAACAGAGGGGCTGAAACAGAGGGCGAGAAACAGAGGGGCTGAATCAGAGGGGCTGAAACAGAGGGCGAGAAACAGAGGGGCTGAAACAGAAGGCGAGAAACAGAGGGGCTGAAACAGAGGGGCTGAAACAGAAGGGCTGAAACAGAGGGGCTGAAACAGAGGGCGAGAAACAGAGGGGCTGATTCAGAGGTGCTGAATCAGAGGGGCTGAAACAGAGTGGCTGAAACAGAGGGCGAGAAACAGAGGGGCTGAAACAGAGGGGCTGAAACAGAAGGGCTGAAACAGATGGGCTGAAACAGAGGGCGAGAAACAAAGGGGCTGAAACAGATGGGCTGAATCAGAGGGGCTGAAACAGAGTGGCTGACACAGAGGGCGAGAAACAGAGGGCTGAAACAGAGGGTGTGAAACAGAGGGCGAGAAACAGAGGGGCTGAAACAGAGGGGCTGAAACAGAGGGGCTGAAACAGAGGAGCTGATGCAGATGGCGAGAAACAGAGGGGCTGAAACAGAGGGCGAAAAATAGAGGGGCTGAAACAGAGGGCGAGAAACAGAGGGTGAGAAACAGAGGGCGAGAAACAGAGGGGCTGAAACAGAGGGGCTGAAACACAGGGGCTGAAACAGAGGGGCTGAAACAGAGGGTGAGAAACAGAGGGGCTGAATCAGAGGGCGAGAAACAGAGGGGCTGAAACAGAGGGGCTGAAACAGAGGGGCTGAAACAAAGGGCGAGAAACAGAGGTGCCGAAACAGAGGGCGAGAAACAGAGGGGCTGAAACAGAGGGGCTGAAACAGAGGGCGAGAAACAGAGGGGCTGACACAGAGGGGCTGAAACAGAGGGGCTGAAACAAAGGGCGAGAAACAGAGGTGCCGAAACGGAGGGGCTGAAACAGATGGGCTGAAACAGAGGGGCTGAAACAGAGGGCGAGAAACAGAGGGGCTGAAACAGAGGGCGAGAAACAGAGGGGCTGAAACAGAGGGCGAGAAACAGAGGGGCTGAATCAGAGGGGCTGAAACAGAGGGCGAGAAACAGAGGGGCTGAAACAGAGGGCGAGAAACAGAGGGGCTGAAACAGAGGGGCTGAAACAGAAGGGCTGAAACAGAGGGGCTGAAACAGAGGGCGAGAAACAAAGGGGCTGAATCAGAGGGGCTGAATCAGAGGTGCTGAAACAGAGGGGCTGAAACAGAGGGGCTGAATCAGAGGGGCTGAAACAGAGGGTGTGAAACAGAGTGCGAGAAACAGAGGGGCTGAAACAGAGGGGCTGAAACAGAGGGGCTGAAACAGAGGGGCTGATGCAGATGGCGAGAAACAGAGGGGCTGAAACAGAGGGCGAAAAATAGAGGGGCTGAAACAGAGGGCGAGAAACAGAAGGTGAGAAACAGAGGGCGAGAAACAGAGGGGCTGAAACAGAGGGGCTGAAACAGAGGGGCTGAAACAGAGGGTGAGAAACAGAGGGGCTGAATCAGAGGGCGAGAAACATAGGGGCTGAAACAGAGGGGCTGAAACTGACGGGCTGACAAAGAGGGCGAGAAACTGAGGCGCAGAAACAGAGGGCGAGAAACAGACGGGCGGAAACAGAGGGGCTGAAACAGAGGGCGAGAAACAGAGAGGCTGACACAGAGGGGCTGAAACAGAGGGGCTGAAACAAAGGGCGAGAAACAGAGGGGCCGAAACAGAGTGGCTGAAACAGAGGGGCTGAAACAGAGGGGCTGAAACAGAGGGCGAGAAACAGAGGGGCTGAAACAGAGGGCGAGAAACAGAGGGGCTGAAACAGAGGGCGAGAAACAGAGGGGCTGAATCATAGGGGCTGAAACAGATGGCGAGAAACAGAGGGGCTGAAACAGAGGGCGAGAAACAGAGGGGCTGAAACAGAGGGGCTGAAACAGAAGGGCAGAAACAGAGGGGCTGAAACAGAGGGCGAGAAACAGAGGGGCTGAATCAGAGGGGCTGAATCAGAGGGGCTGAAACAGAGTGGCTGAAACAGAGGGCGAGAAACAGAGGGGCTGAAACAGATGGGCTGAAACAGAAGGGCTGAAACAGAGGGGCTGAAACAGAGGGCGAGAAACAAAGGGGCTGAAACAGATGGGCTGAATCAGAGGGGCTGAAACAGAGTGGCTGACACAGAGGGCGAGAAACAAAGGGGCTGAAACAGAGGGTGTGAAACAGAGGGCGCGAAACAGAGGGGCTGAAACAGAGGGGCTGAAACAGAGGGGCTGAAACAGAGGGGCTGATGCAGATGGCGAGAAACAGAGGGCGAAAAATAGAGGGGATGAAACAGAGGGCGAGAAACAGAGGGTGGGAAACAGAGGGCGAGAAACAGTGGGGCTGAAACAGAGGGGCTGAAACAGAGGGGCTGAAACAGAGGGGCTGATGCAGATGGCGAGAAACAGAGGGGCTGAAACAGAGGGCGAAAAATAGAGGGGCTGAAACAGAGGGCGAGAAACAGAAGGTGAGAAACAGAGGGCGAGAAACAGAGGGGCTGAAACAGAGGGGCTGAAACAGAGGGGCTGAAACAGAGGGTGAGAAACAGAGGGGCTGAATCAGAGGGCGAGAAACATAGGGGCTGAAACAGAGGGGCTGAAACTGACGGGCTGACAAAGAGGGCGAGAAACTGAGGCGCAGAAACAGAGGGCGAGAAACAGAGGGGCGGAAACAGAGGGGCTGAAACAGAGGGCGAGAAACAGAGGGGCTGACACAGAGGGGCTGAAACAGAGGGGCTGAAACAAAGGGCGAGAAACAGAGGGGCCGAAACAGAGTGGCTGAAACAGAGGGGCTGAAACAGAGGGGCTGAAACAGAGGGCGAGAAACAGAGGGGCTGAAACAGAGGGCGAGAAACAGAGGGGCTGAAACAGAGGGCGAGAAACAGAGGGGCTGAATCATAGGGGCTGAAACAGAGGGCGAGAAACAGAGGGGCTGAAACAGAGGGCGAGAAACAGAGGGGCTGAAACAGAGGGGCTGAAACAGAAGGGCAGAAACAGAGGGGCTGAAACAGAGGGCGAGAAACAGAGGGGCTGAATCAGAGGGGCTGAATCAGAGGGGCTGAAACAGAGTGGCTGAAACAGAGGGCGAGAAACAGAGGGGCTGAAACAGAGGGGCTGAAACAGAAGGGCTGAAACAGAGGGGCTGAAACAGAGGGCGAGAAACAAAGGGGCTGAAACAGATGGGCTGAATCAGAGGGGCTGAAACAGAGTGGCTGACACAGAGGGCGAGAAACAAAGGGGCTGAAACAGAGGGTGTGAAACAGAGGGCGCGAAACAGAGGGGCTGAAACAGAGGGGCTGAAACAGAGGGGCTGAAACAGAGGGGCTGATGCAGATGGCGAGAAACAGAGGGCGAAAAATAGAGGGGCTGAAACAGAGGGCGAGAAACAGAGGGTGAGAAACAGAGGGCGAGAAACAGAGGGGCTGAAACAGAGGGGCTGAAACACAGGGGCTGAAACAGAGGGGCTGAAACAGAGGGTGAGAAACAGAGGGGCTGAATCAGAGGGCGAGAAACAGATGGGCTGAAACAGAGGGGCTGAAACTGACAGGCTGACAAAGAGGGCGAGAAACTGAGGCGCAGAAACAGAGGGCGAGAAACAGAGGGGCTGAAACAGAGGGGCTGAAACAGAGGGCGAGAAACAGAGGGGCTGACACAGAGGGCTGAAACCGAGGGGCTGAAACAAAGGGCGAGAAACAGAGGTGCCGAAACAGAGAGGCTGAAACAGAGGGGCTGAAACAGAGGGGCTGAAACAGAGGGCGAGAAACAGAGGGGCTGAAACAGAGGGCGAGAAACAGAGGGGCTGAAACAGAGGGCGAGAAACAGAGGGGCTGAATCAGAGGGGCTGAAACAGAGGGCGAGAAACAGAGGGGCTGAAAAAGAGGGCGAGAAACAGAGGGGCTGAAACAGAGGGGCTGAAACAGAAGGGCTGGAACAGAGGGGCTGAAATAGAGGGCGAGAAACAGAGGTGCTGAATCAGAGGGGCTGAATCAGAGGGGCTGAAACAGAGTGGCTGAAACAGAGGGCGAGAAACAGAGGGGCTGAAACAGAGGGTGAGACACAGATGGCGAGAAACAGAGGGGCTGAAACTGAGGGCGAGAAACAGAGGTCGAGAAACAGAGGGACTGAAACAGAGGGGCTGAAACAGAGGGGCTGAAACAGAGGCCGAGAAACAGAGGGGCTGAAACAGAGGGCGAGAAACAGAGGGGCTGAAACAGAGGGTGAGAAACAGAGGGGCTGAAACAGAGGTGCTGAAAGAGGGGCTGAAACAGAGGGGCTGAAACAGAGGGGCTGAAACTGAGGGGCTGAAACAGAGGGCGAGAAAAAGAGGGGCTGACACAGAGGGGCTGAAACAGAGGGGCTGAAACAAAGGGCGAGAAACAGAGGGGCCGAAACAGAGTGGCTGAAACAGAGGGGCTGAAACAGAGGGTTGAAACAGAGGGCGAGAAACAGAGGGCGAGAAACAGAGGGTCTGAAACAGTGGGCGAGAAACAAAGGGGCTGAAACAGAGGGCGAGAAACAGAGGGGCTGAAACAGAGGGGCTGAAACAGAAGGGCTGAAACAGAGGGGCTGAAACAGAGGGCGAGAAACAGAGGGGCTGATTCAGAGGTGCTGAATCAGAGGGGCTGAAACAGAGTGGCTGAAACAGTGGGCGAGAAACAGAGGGGCTGAAACAGAGGGGCTGAAACAGAAGGGCTGAAACAGATGGGCTGAAACAGAGGGCGAGAAACAAAGGGGCTGAAACAGATGGGCTGAATCAGAGGGGCTGAAACAGAGTGGCTGACACAGAGGGCGAGAAACAGAGGGCTGAAAGAGAGGGTGTGAAACAGAGGGCGAGAAACAGAGGGGCTGAAACAGAGGGGCTGAAACAGAGGGGCTGAAACAGAGGAGCTGATGCAAATGGCGAGAAACAGAGGGGCTGAAACAGAGGGCGAAAAATAGAGGGGCTGAAACAGAGGGCGAGAAACAGAGGGTGAGAAACAGAGGGCGAGAAACAGAGGGGCTGAAACAGAGGGGCTGAAACACAGGGGCTGAAACAGAGGGGCTGAAACAGAGGGTGAGAAACAGAGGGGCTGAATCAGAGGGCGAGAAACAGAGGGGCTGAAACAGAGGGGCTGAAACAGAGGCGCTGAAACAAAGGGCGAGAAACCGAGGTGCCGAAACAGAGGGCGAGAAACAGAGGGGCTGAAACAGAGGGGCTGAAACAGAGGGCGAGAAACAGAGGGGCTGACACAGAGGGGCTGAAACAAAGGGCGAGAAACAGAGGTGCCGAAACGGAGGGGCTGAAACAGATGGGCTGAAACAGAGGGGCTGAAACAGAGGGCGAGAAACAGAGGGGCTGAAACAGAGGGCGAGAAACAGAGGGGCTGAAACAGAGGGCGAGAAACAGAGGGGCTGAATCAGAGGGGCTGAAACAGAGGGCGAGAAACAGAGGGGCTTAAACAGAGGGCGAGAAACAGAGGTGCTGAAACAGAAGGGCTGAAACAGAAGGGCTGAAACAGAGGGGCTGAAACAGAGGGCGAGAAACAGAGGTGCTGAATCAGAGGGGCTGAATCAGAGGGGCTGAAACAAAGGGCGAGAAACAGAGGGGCTTAAACAGAGGGCGAGAAACAGAGGTGCTGAAACAGAGGGGCTGAAACAGAAGGGCTGAAACAGAGGGGCTGAAACAGAGGGCGAGAAACAGAGGGGCTGATTCAGAGGTGCTGAATCAGAGGGGCTGAAACAGAGAGGCTGAAACAGAGGGCGAGAAACAGAGGGGCTTAAACAGAGGGCGAGAAACAGAGGTGCTGAAACAGAGGGGCTGAAACAGAAGGGCTGAAACAGAGGGGTTGAAACAGAGGGCGAGAAACAGAGGGGCTGACACAGAGGGGCTGAAACAGAGGGCGAGAAACAGAGGGCGAGTAACAGAAGAGCTGAAACAGAGGGGCTAAAACAGGGGGTGAGAAACAGAGGGGCTGAAACAGAGGGTGAGAAACAGGGGCTGAAACAGAGGGGCTAAAACAGAGGGCGAGAAACAGAGGGGCTGAAAGAGATTGGCTGAAACAGAGGTCGAGAAACAGAGGGGCTGAAACATAGGGAGAGAAACACAGGGCGAGAAATAAATGGCGAGAAACAGAGGGCGAGAAACAGAGGGGATGAAACAGATGGCGAGAAACAAGAGGGGCTGAAACAGAGGGGCTGAAACAGAGGGCGAGAAACAGAGGTCGAGAAACAGAGGGACTGAAACAGACGGCCTGAATCAGAGGGCGAGAAACAGAGGGGCTGAATCAGAGGGGCTGAAACAGTTTGGCTGAAACATTTTGTGAGAAACAGAGGGCGAGAAACAGAGGGGATGTAACATAGGGGCTGAATCAGAGGGGCTGAAACATAGGGCGAGAACCAGAGGGCGAGTAACAGAAGAGCTGAAACAGAGGGGCTGAAACAGGGGGTGAGAAACAGAGGGGCTGAAACAGAGGGTGAGAAACAGGGGCTGAAACATAGGGCGAGAAACATAGGGGCTGAAACATAGGGCGAGAAAGACAGGGCGAGAAATAAAGGGCGAGAAACAGAGGGCGCGAAACAGAGGGCGAGAAACAGAGGGGCTGAAACAGACGTCGAGAAACAAGAGGGGCTGAAACAGAGGGGCTGAAACAGAGGGCGAGAAACAGAGGTGGAGAAACAGAGGGGCTGAAACAGAGGGGCTCAAAGAGGGTGTGAGAAACAGAGGGGCTGAAACAGAGGGTGAGAAACAGGGGCTGAAACAGAGGGCGAGAAACAGAGGGGCTGAAAGAGATTGGCTGAAACAGAGGGCGAGCAAGAGAGGGGCTGAAACAGTGGGTGAGAAACAGAGGGGCTGAAACAGAGGGGCTGAATCAGATGGCGAGAAACAGAGGGGCTGAAACAGGGGGCGAGAAACAGAGGGGCTGAAACAGAGGGCGAGAAACAGAGGGGCTGAAACAGAGGGGCTGAAACAGAGTAGAGACACAGCGGGGCTGAAACAGAGGGGCTGAAACAGAGGGCGAGAAACAGAGGGGCTGAAACAGAGGGGCTGAAACAGAGGGCGAGAAACAGAGGGGCTGAAACAGAGGGCGAGAAACAGAGGTCGAGAAACAGAGTGGCTGGAATAGAGGGGCTGAATCTGAGGGCGAGAAGCAGAGGGGCTGAAACAGAGGGGCTGAAACAGAGGGCGAGACACAGTGGGGGTGAAACAGAGGGGCTGAAACAGAGGGCGAGAAACAGAGGGGCTGAAACAGAGGCGCTGAAACAGAGGGCGAGAAACAGAGGGGCTGAAACAGAGGTGCTGAATCAGAGGGCGAGAAACAGAGGGGCCGAAACACAGGGGCTGAAACAGAGTGCGAGACACAGCGGGGCTGAAACTGAGGGGCTGAAACAGAGGGCGAGAAACAGAGGTCGAGAAACAGAGGGGCTGAAACAGACGGCCTGAATCAGAGGGCGGGAAACAGAGGGGCTGAATCAGAGGGGCTGAAACAGTTTGGCAGAAACATTTTGTGAGAAACAGAGGGCGAGAAACAGAGGGGATGTAACATAGGGGCTGAATCAGAGGGGCTGAAACATAGGGCGAGAACCAGAGGGCGAGTAACAGAAGAGCTGAAACAGAGGGGCTGAAACAGGGGGTGAGAAACAGAGGGCTGAAACAGAGGGTGAGAAACAGGGGCTGAAACATAGGGCGAGAAACATAGGGGCTGAAACATAGGGCGAGAAAGACAGGGCGAGAAATAAAGGGCGAGAAACAGAGGGCGCGAAACAGAGGGCGAGAAACAGAGGGGCTGAAACAGACGTCGAGAAAGAAGAGGGGCTGAAACAGAGGGGCTGAAACAGAGGGCGAGAAACAGAGGTGGAGAAGCAGAGGGGCTGAAACAGAGGGGCTGAAAGAGGGGGTGAGAAACAGAGGGGCTGAAACAGAGGGCGAGAAACAGAGGGGCTGAAAGAGATTGGCTGAAACAGAGGGCGAGCAACAGAGGGGCTGAAACAGTGGGTGAGAAACAGAGGGGCTGAAACAGAGGGGCTGAATCAGATGGCGAGAAACAGAGGGGCTGAAACAGGGGGCGAGAAACAGAGGGGCTGAAACAGAGGGCGAGAAACAGAGGGGCTGAAACAGAGGGGCTGAAACAGAGGGGCTGAAACAGGGGGCGAGAAACAGAGGGGCTGAAACAGAGGGCGAGAAACAGAGGGGCTGAAACAGAGGGGCTGAAACAGAGGGCGAGAAACAGAGGGGCTGAAACAGAGGGCGAGAAACAGAGGGGCTGAAACAGAGGGCGAGAAACAGAGGGGCTGACACAGAGGGGCTGAAACCGGGGGGCTGAAACAGAGGGGCAGAAACAGAGGGCTGAAACAGAGGGGCTGAATCAGAGGGGCTGAAACAGAGGGCGAGAATCAGAGGGGCTGAAACAGAAGGGCTGAAACTGAGGGGCTGACAAAGAGGGCGAGAAACAGTGGAGCTGAAACAGAGGGGCTGAAACAGAGGGGCTGAAACAGAGGGGCTAAAACAGAAGGGCTGAAACAGAGGGCGAGAAACAGACGGGCTGAAGCAGAGGGCGAGAATCACTGGGGCTGAAACAGAGGGCGAGAAATAGAGGGTGAGAAACAGAGTCCGAGAAACAGAGGGGCTGAAACAGAGGTGCTGAAACAGATGGGCTGAAACAGAGGGGCTGAATCAGAGGTGCTGAAACAGAGGGGCTGAATCAGAGGGGCTGAAACAGAGGGCGAGAAACAGAGGAGCTGAACAGAGGGCGAGAAACAGAGGGGCTGAAACAGAGGGGCTGAAACAGAGGGCGAGAAACAGAGGGGCTGAAACAGAGGGCGAGAAACAGAGGGGCTGAAACAGAGGGTGAGAAACAGAGCGGCTGAAACAGAGGGCGAGAAACAGAGGGGCTGAAACAGAGGGGCTGAAACAGAGGGGCTGAAACATAGGGCGAGAAACAGAGGGGCTGAAACAGAGGGCGAGAAACAGAGGGGCTAAAACAGAGGGTGAGAAACAGAGGGGCTGAAACAGAGGTGCTGAAAGAGGGGCTGAAACAGAGGGGCTGAAACAGAGGGGCTGAAACAGAGGGCGAGAAACAGAGGGGCTGAAACAGAGGGGCTGAAACAGAGGGCGAGAAACAGAGGGGCTGAAACAGAGGGCGAGAAACAGAGGGGCTGAATCAGAGGGGCTGAAACAGAGGGCGAGAAACAGAGGGGCTGAAACAGAGGGCGAGAAACAGAGGGGCTGAAACAGAGGGGCTGAAACAGAAGGGCTGAAACAGAGGGGCTGAAACAGAGGGCGAGAAACAAAGGGGCTGAATCAGAGGGGCTGAATCAGAGGTGCTGAAACAGAGGGGCTGAAACAGAGGGGCTGAATCAGAGGGGCTGAAACAGAGGGTGTGAAACAGAGGGCGAGAAACAGAGGGGCTGAAACAGAGGGGCTGAAACAGAGGGGCTGAAACAGAGGGGCTGATGCAGATGGCGAGAAACAGAGGGGCTGAAACAGAGGGCGAAAAATAGAGGGGCTGAAACAGAGGGCGAGAAACAGAAGGTGAGAAACAGAGGGCAAGAAACAGAGGGGCTGAAACAGAGGGGCTGAAACAGAGGGGCTGAAACAGAGGGTGAGAAACAGAGGGGCTGAATCAGAGGGCGAGAAACATAGGGGCTGAAACAGAGGGGCTGAAACTGACGGGCTGACAAAGAGGGCGAGAAACTGAGGCGCAGAAACAGAGGGCGAGAAACAGAGGGGCGGAAACAGAGGGGCTGAAACAGAGGGCGAGAAACAGAGAGGCTGACACAGAGGGGCTGAAACAGAGGGGCTGAAACAAAGGGCGAGAAACAGAGGGGCCGAAACAGAGTGGCTGAAACAGAGGGGCTGAAACAGAGGGGCTGAAACAGAGGGCGAGAAACAGAGGGGCTGAAACAGAGGGCGAGAAACAGAGGGGCTGAAACAGAGGGCGAGAAACAGAGGGGCTGAATCATAGGGGCTGAAACAGAGGGCGAGAAACAGAGGGGCTGAAACAGAGGGCGAGAAACAGAGGGGCTGAAACAGAGGGGCTGAAACAGAAGGGCAGAAACAGAGGGGCTGAAACAGAGGGCGAGAAACAGAGGGGCTGAATCAGAGGGGCTGAATCAGAGGGGCTGAAACAGAGTGGCTGAAACAGAGGGCGAGAAACAGAGGGGCTGAAACAGAGGGGCTGAAACAGAAGGGCTGAAACAGAGGGGCTGAAACAGAGGGCGAGAAACAAAGGGGCTGAAACAGATGGGCTGAATCAGAGGGGCTGAAACAGAGTGGCTGACACAGAGGGCGAGAAACAAAGGGGCTGAAACAGAGGGGCTGAAACAGAGGGCGAGAAACAGAGGGGCTGACACAGAGGGGCTGAAACAGAGGGCGAGAAACAGAGGGCGAGTAACAGAAGAGCTGAAACAGAGGGGCTAAAACAGGGGGTGAGAAACAGAGGGTCTGAAACAGAGGGTGAGAAACAGGGGCTGAAACAGAGGGGCTAAAACAGAGGGCGAGAAACAGAGGGGCTGAAAGAGATTGGCTGAAACAGAGGTCGAGAAACAGAGGGGCTGAAACATAGGGAGAGAAACACAGGGCGAGAAATAAATGGCGAGAAACAGAGGGCGAGAAACAGAGGGGATGAAACAGATGGCGAGAAACAAGAGGGGCTGAAACAGAGGGGCTGAAACAGAGGGCGAGAAACAGAGGTCGAGAAACAGAGGGGCTGAAACAGACGGCCTGAATCAGAGGGCGAGAAACAGAGGGGCTGAATCAGAGGGGCTGAAACAGTTTGGCTGAAACATTTTGTGAGAAACAGAGGGCGAGAAACAGAGGGGATGTAACATAGGGGCTGAATCAGAGGGGCTGAAACATAGGGCGAGAACCAGAGGGCGAGTAACAGAAGAGCTGAAACAGAGGGGCTGAAACAGGGGGTGAGAAACAGAGGGGCTGAAACAGAGGGTGAGAAACAGGGGCTGAAACATAGGGCGAGAAACATAGGGGCTGAAACATAGGGCGAGAAAGACAGGGCGAGAAATAAAGGGCGAGAAACAGAGGGCGCGAAACAGAGGGCGAGAAACAGAGGGGCTGAAACAGACGTCGAGAAACAAGAGGGGCTGAAACAGAGGGGCTGAAACAGAGGGCGAGAAACAGAGGTGGAGAAACAGAGGGGCTGAAACAGAGGGGCTCAAAGAGGGTGTGAGAAACAGAGGGGCTGAAACAGAGGGTGAGAAACAGGGGCTGAAACAGAGGGCGAGAAACAGAGGGGCTGAAAGAGATTGGCTGAAACAGAGGGCGAGCAAGAGAGGGGCTGAAACAGTGGGTGAGAAACAGAGGGGCTGAAACAGAGGGGCTGAATCAGATGGCGAGAAACAGAGGGGCTGAAACAGGGGGCGAGAAACAGAGGGGCTGAAACAGAGGGCGAGAAACAGAGGGGCTGAAACAGAGGGGCTGAAACAGAGTAGAGACACAGCGGGGCTGAAACAGAGGGGCTGAAACAGAGGGCGAGAAACAGAGGGGCTGAAACAGAGGGGCTGAAACAGAGGGCGAGAAACAGAGGGGCTGAAACAGAGGGCGAGAAACAGAGGTCGAGAAACAGAGTGGCTGGAATAGAGGGGCTGAATCTGAGGGCGAGAAGCAGAGGGGCTGAAACAGAGGGGCTGAAACAGAGGGCGAGACACAGTGGGGGTGAAACAGAGGGGCTGAAACAGAGGGCGAGAAACAGAGGGGCTGAAACAGAGGCGCTGAAACAGAGGGCGAGAAACAGAGGGGCTGAAACAGAGGTGCTGAATCAGAGGGCAAGAAACAGAGGGGCCGAAACACAGGGGCTGAAACAGAGTGCGAGACACAGCGGGGCTGAAACTGAGGGGCTGAAACAGAGGGCGAGAAACAGAGGTCGAGAAACAGAGGGGCTGAAACAGACGGCCTGAATCAGAGGGCGGGAAACAGAGGGGCTGAATCAGAGGGGCTGAAACAGTTTGGCAGAAACATTTTGTGAGAAACAGAGGGCGAGAAACAGAGGGGATGTAACATAGGGGCTGAATCAGAGGGGCTGAAACATAGGGCGAGAACCAGAGGGCGAGTAACAGAAGAGCTGAAACAGAGGGGCTGAAACAGGGGGTGAGAAACAGAGGGCTGAAACAGAGGGTGAGAAACAGGGGCTGAAACATAGGGCGAGAAACATAGGGGCTGAAACATAGGGCGAGAAAGACAGGGCGAGAAATAAAGGGCGAGAAACAGAGGGCGCGAAACAGAGGGCGAGAAACAGAGGGGCTGAAACAGACGTCGAGAAAGAAGAGGGGCTGAAACAGAGGGGCTGAAACAGAGGGCGAGAAACAGAGGTGGAGAAGCAGAGGGGCTGAAACAGAGGGGCTGAAAGAGGGGGTGAGAAACAGAGGGGCTGAAACAGAGGGCGAGAAACAGAGGGGCTGAAAGAGATTGGCTGAAACAGAGGGCGAGCAACAGAGGGGCTGAAACAGTGGGTGAGAAACAGAGGGGCTGAAACAGAGGGGCTGAATCAGATGGCGAGAAACAGAGGGGCTGAAACAGGGGGCGAGAAACAGAGGGGCTGAAACAGAGGGCGAGAAACAGAGGGGCTGAAACAGAGGGGCTGAAACAGAGGGGCTGAAACAGGGGGCGAGAAACAGAGGGGCTGAAACAGAGGGCGAGAAACAGAGGGGCTGAAACAGAGGGGCTGAAACAGAGGGGCTGAAACAGAGGGCGAGAAACAGAGGGGCTGAAACAGAGGGCGAGAAACAGAGGGGCTGAAACAGAGGGCGAGAAACAGAGGGGCTGACACAGAGGGGCTGAAACCGGGGGGCTGAAACAGAGGGGCTGAAACAGAGGGCTGAAACAGAGGGGCTGAATCAGAGGGGCTGAAACAGAGGGCGAGAATCAGAGGGGCTGAAACAGAAGGGCTGAAACTGAGGGGCTGACAAAGAGGGCGAGAAACAGTGGAGCTGAAACAGAGGGGCTGAAACAGAGGGGCTGAAACAGAGGGGCTAAAACAGAAGGGCTGAAACAGAGGGCGAGAAACAGACGGGCTGAAGCAGAGGGCGAGAATCACTGGGGCTGAAACAGAGGGCGAGAAATAGAGGGTGAGAAACAGAGTGCGAGAAACAGAGGGGCTGAAACAGAGGTGCTGAAACAGATGGGCTGAAACAGAGGGGCTGAATCAGAGGTGCTGAAACAGAGGGGCTGAATCAGAGGGGCTGAAACAGAGGGCGAGAAACAGAGGGGCTGAACAGAGGGCGAGAAACAGAGGGGCTGAAACAGAGGGGCTGAAACAGAGGGCGAGAAACAGAGGGGCTGAAACAGAGGGCGAGAAACAGAGGGGCTGAAACAGAGGGTGAGAAACAGAGCGGCTGAAACAGAGGGCGAGAAACAGAGGGGCTGAAACAGAGGGGCTGAAACAGAGGGGCTGAAACAGAGGGGCTGAAACATAGGGCGAGAAACAGAGGGGCTGAAACAGAGGGCGAGAAACAGAGGGGCTAAAACAGAGGGTGAGAAACAGAGGGGCTGAAACAGAGGTGCTGAAAGAGGGGCTGAAACAGAGGGGCTGAAACAGAGGGGCTGAAACAGAGGGCGAGAAACAGAGGGGCTGAAACAGAGGGGCTGAAACAGAGGGCGAGAAACAGAGGGGCTGAAACAGAGGGCGAGAAACAGAGGGGCTGAATCAGAGGGGCTGAAACAGAGGGCGAGAAACAGAGGGGCTGAAACAGAGGGCGAGAAACAGAGGGGCTGAAACAGAGGGGCTGAAACAGAAGGGCTGAAACAGAGGGGCTGAAACAGAGGGCGAGAAACAAAGGGGCTGAATCAGAGGGGCTGAATCAGAGGTGCTGAAACAGAGGGGCTGAAACTGAGGGGCTGAATCAGAGGGGCTGAAACAGAGGGTGTGAAACAGAGGGCGAGAAACAGAGGGGCTGAAACAGAGGGGCTGAAACAGAGGGGCTGAAACAGAGGGGCTGATGCAGATGGCGAGAAACAGAGGGGCTGAAACAGAGGGCGAAAAATAGAGGGGCTGAAACAGAGGGCGAGAAACAGAAGGTGAGAAACAGAGGGCGAGAAACAGAGGGGCTGAAACAGAGGGGCTGAAACAGAGGGGCTGAAACAGAGGGTGAGAAACAGAGGGGCTGAATCAGAGGGCGAGAAACATAGGGGCTGAAACAGAGGGGCTGAAACTGACGGGCTGACAAAGAGGGCGAGAAACTGAGGCGCAGAAACAGAGGGCGAGAAACAGACGGGCGGAAACAGAGGGGCTGAAACAGAGGGCGAGAAACAGAGAGGCTGACACAGAGGGGCTGAAACAGAGGGGCTGAAACAAAGGGCGAGAAACAGAGGGGCCGAAACAGAGTGGCTGAAACAGAGGGGCTGAAACAGAGGGGCTGAAACAGAGGGCGAGAAACAGAGGGGCTGAAACAGAGGGCGAGAAACAGAGGGGCTGAAACAGAGGGCGAGAAACAGAGGGGCTGAATCATAGGGGCTGAAACAGATGGCGAGAAACAGAGGGGCTGAAACAGAGGGCGAGAAACAGAGGGGCTGAAACAGAGGGGCTGAAACAGAAGGGCAGAAACAGAGGGGCTGAAACAGAGGGCGAGAAACAGAGGGGCTGAATCAGAGGGGCTGAATCAGAGGGGCTGAAACAGAGTGGCTGAAACAGAGGGCGAGAAACAGAGGGGCTGAAACAGAGGGGCTGAAACAGAAGGGCTGAAACAGAGGGGCTGAAACAGAGGGCGAGAAACAAAGGGGCTGAAACAGATGGGCTGAATCAGAGGGGCTGAAACAGAGTGGCTGACACAGAGGGCGAGAAACAAAGGGGCTGAAACAGAGGGTGTGAAACAGAGGGCGCGAAACAGAGGGGCTGAAACAGAGGGGCTGAAACAGAGGGGCTGATGCAGATGGCGAGAAACAGAGGGCGAAAAATAGAGGGGCTGAAACAGAGGGTGAGAAACAGAGGGTGAGAAACAGAGGGCGAGAAACAGAGGGGCTGAAACAGAGGGGCTGAAACACAGGGGCTGAAACAGAGGGGCTGAAACAGAGGGTGAGAAACAGAGGGGCTGAATCAGAGGGCGAGAAACAGATGGGCTGAAACAGAGGGGCTGAAACTGACAGGCTGACAAAGAGGGCGAGAAAGTGAGGCGCAGAAACAGAGGGCGAGAAACAGAGGGGCTGAAACAGAGGGGCTGAAACAGAGGGCGAGAAACAGAGGGGCTGACACAGAGGGCTGAAACCGAGGGGCTGAAACAAAGGGCGAGAAACAGAGGTGCCGAAACAGAGAGGCTGAAACAGAGGGGCTGAAACAGAGGGGCTGAAACAGAGGGCGAGAAACAGAGGGGCTGAAACAGAGGGCGAGAAACAGAGGGGCTGAATCAGAGGGGCTGAAACAGAGGGGCTGAAAAAGAGGGCGAGAAACAGAGGTGCTGAAACAGAGGGGCTGAAACAGAAGGGCTGGAACAGAGGGGCTGAAACCGAGGGCGAGAAACAGAGGTGCTGAATCAGAGGGGCTGAATCAGAGGGGCTGAAACAGAGTGGCTGAAACAGAGGGCGAGAAACAGAGGGGCTGAAACAGAGGGTGAGACACAGAGGGCGAGAAACAGAGGGGCTGAAACAGAGGGCGAGAAACAGAGGTCGAGAAACAGAGGGACTGAAACAGAGGGGCTGAAACAGAGGGGCTGAAACAGAGGCCGAGAAACAGAGGGGCTGAAACAGAGGGCGAGAAACAGAGGGGCTGAAACAGAGGGTGAGAAACAGAGGGGCTGAAACAGAGGTGCTGAAAGAGGGGCTGAAACAGAGGGGCTGAAACAGAGGGGCTGAAACTGAGGGGCTGAAACAGAGGGCGAGAAAAAGAGGGCTGACACAGAGGGGCTGAAACAGAGGGGCTAAAACAAAGGGCGAGAAACAGAGGGGCCGAAACAGAGTGGCTGAAACAGAGGGGCTGAAACAGAGGGGCTGAAACAGAGGGCGAGAAACAGAGGGTCTGAAACAGTGGGCGAGAAACAGAGGGGCTGAAACAGAGGGCGAGAAACAGAGGGGCTGAATCAGAGGGGCTGAAACAGAAGGGCTGAAACAGAGGGGCTGAAACAGAGGGCGAGAAACAGAGGGGCTGAAACAGAGGGCGAGAAACAGAGGGGCTGAAACAGAGGGGCTGAAACAGAAGGGCTGAAACAGAGGGGCTGAAACAGAGGGCGAGAAACAGAGGGGCTGATTCAGAGGTGCTGAATCAGAGGGGCTGAAACAGAGTGGCTGAAACAGAGGGCGAGAAACAGAGGGGCTGAAACAGAGGGGCTGAAACAGAAGGGCTGAAACAGATGGGCTGAAACAGAGGTCGAGAAACAAAGGGGCTGAAACAGATGGGCTGAATCAGAGGGGCTGAAACAGAGTGGCTGACACAGAGGGCGAGAAACAGAGGGCTGAAACAGAGGGTGTGAAACAGAGGGTTAGAAACAGAGGGGCAGAAACAGAGGGGCTGAAACAGAGGGGCTGAAACAGAGGAGCTGATGCAGATGGCGAGAAACAGAGGGGCTGAAACAGAGGGCGAAAAATAGAGGGGCTGAAACAGAGGGCGAGAAACAGAGGGTGAGAAACAGAGGGCGAGAAACAGAGGGGCTGAAACAGAGGGGCTGAAACACAGGGGCTGAAACAGAGGGGCTGAAACAGAGGGTGAGAAACAGAGGGGCTGAATCAGAGGGCGAGAAACAGAGGGGCTGAAACAGAGGGGCTGAAACAGAGGGGCTGAAACAAAGGGCGAGAAACAGAGGTGCCGAAACAGAGGGCGAGAAACAGAGGGGCTGAAACAGAGGGGCTGAAACAGAGGGCGAGAAACAGAGGGGCTGAAACAGAGGGCGAGAAACAGAGGGGCTGAAACAGAGGGCGAGAAACAGAGGGGCTGAATCAGAGGGGCTGAAACAGAGGGCGAGAAACAGAGGGGCTGAAACAGAGGGCGAGAAACAGAGGGGCTGAAACAGAGGGGCTGAAACAGAAGGGCTGAAACAGAGGGGCTGAAACAGAGGGCGAGAAACATAGGGGCTGAATCAGAGGTGCTGAATCAGAGGGGCTGAAACAGAGGGGCTGAAAAAGAGGGTGAGAAACAGAGGTGCTGAAACAGAGGGGCTGAAACAGAAGGGCTGGAACAGAGGGGCTGAAACCGAGGGCGAGAAACAGAGGTGCTGAATCAGAGGGGCTGAATCAGAGGGGCTGAAACAGAGTGGCTGAAACAGAGGGCGAGAAACAGAGGGGCTGAAACAGAGGGTGAGACACAGAGGGCGAGAAACAGAGGGGCTGAAACAGAGGGCGAGAAACAGAGGTCGAGAAACAGAGGGACTGAAACAGAGGGGCTGAAACAGAGGGGCTGAAACAGAGGCCGAGAAACAGAGGGGCTGAAACAGAGGGCGAGAAACAGAGGGGCTGAAACAGAGGGTGAGAAACAGAGGGGCTGAAACAGAGGTGCTGAAAGAGGGGCTGAAACAGAGGGGCTGAAACAGAGGGGCTGAAACTGAGGGGCTGAAACAGAGGGCGAGAAAAAGAGGGCTGACACAGAGGGGCTGAAACAGAGGGGCTAAAACAAAGGGCGAGAAACAGAGGGGCCGAAACAGAGTGGCTGAAACAGAGGGGCTGAAACAGAGGGGCTGAAACAGAGGGCGAGAAACAGAGGGGCTGAATCAGAGGGGCTGAAACAGAAGGGCTGAAACAGAGGGGCTGAAACAGAGGGCGAGAAACAGAGGGGCTGAAACAGAGGGCGAGAAACAGAGGGGCTGAAACAGAGGGGCTGAAACAGAAGGGCTGAAACAGAGGGGCTGAAACAGAGGGCGAGAAACAGAGGGGCTGATTCAGAGGTGCTGAATCAGAGGGGCTGAAACAGAGTGGCTGAAACAGAGGGCGAGAAACAGAGGGGCTGAAACAGAGGGGCTGAAACAGAAGGGCTGAAACAGATGGGCTGAAACAGAGGTCGAGAAACAAAGGGGCTGAAACAGATGGGCTGAATCAGAGGGGCTGAAACAGAGTGGCTGACACAGAGGGCGAGAAACAGAGGGCTGAAACAGAGGGTGTGAAACAGAGGGTTAGAAACAGAGGGGCTGAAACAGAGGGGCTGAAACAGAGGGGCTGAAACAGAGGAGCTGATGCAGATGGCGAGAAACAGAGGGGCTGAAACAGAGGGCGAAAAATAGAGGGGCTGAAACAGAGGGCGAGAAACAGAGGGTGAGAAACAGAGGGCGAGAAACAGAGGGGCTGAAACAGAGGGGCTGAAACACAGGGGCTGAAACAGAGGGGCTGAAACAGAGGGTGAGAAACAGAGGGGCTGAATCAGAGGGCGAGAAACAGAGGGGCTGAAACAGAGGGGCTGAAACAGAGGGGCTGAAACAAAGGGCGAGAAACAGAGGTGCCGAAACAGAGGGCGAGAAACAGAGGGGCTGAAACAGAGGGGCTGAAACAGAGGGCGAGAAACAGAGGGGCTGACACAGAGGGGCTGAAACAGAGGGGCTGAAACAAAGGGCGAGAAACAGAGGTGCCGAAACGGAGGGGCTGAAACAGATGGGCTGAAACAGAGGGGCTGAAACAGAGGGCGAGAAACAGAGGGGCTGAAACAGAGGGCGAGAAACAGAGGGGCTGAAACAGAGGGAGAGAAACAGAGGGGCTGAATCAGAGGGGCTGAAACAGAGGGCGAGAAACAGAGGGGATTAAACAGAGGGCGAGAAACAGAGGTGCTGAAACAGAGGGGCTGAAACAGAAGGGCTGAAACAGAGGGGCTGAAACAGAGGGCGAGAAACAGAGGTGCTGAATCAGAGGGGCTGAATCAGAGGGGCTGGAACAGAGGGCGAGAAACAGAGGGGCTTAAACAGAGGGCGAGAAACAGAGGTGCTGAAACAGAGGGGCTGAAACAGAAGGGCTGAAACAGAGGGGCTGAAACAGAGGGCGAGAAACAGAGGGGCTGATTCAGAGGTGCTGAATCAGAGGGGCTGAAACAGAGTGGCTGAAACAGAGGGCGAGAAACAGAGGGGCTTAAACAGAGGGCGAGAAACAGAGGTGCTGAAACAGAGGGGCTGAAACAGAGGGCGAGAAACAGAGTGGCTGACACAGAGGGGCTGAAACAGAGGGGCTGAAACAAAGGGCGAGAAACAGAGGGGCCGAAACAGAGTGGCTGAAACAGAGGGGCTGAAACAGAGGGGCTGAAACAGAGGGCGAGAAACAGAGGGGCTGAAACAGAGGGCGAGAAACAGAGGGGCTGAAACAGAGGGCGAGAAACAGAGGGGCTGAATCATAGGGGCTGAAACAGAGGGCGAGAAACAGAGGGGCTGAAACAGAGGGCGAGAAACAGAGGGGCTGAAACAGAGGGGCTGAAACAGAAGGGCAGAAACAGAGGGGCTGAAACAGAGGGCGAGAAACAGAGGGGCTGAATCAGAGGGGCTGAATCAGAGGGGCTGAAACAGAGTGGCTGAAACAGAGGGCGAGAAACAGAGGGGCTGAAACAGAGGGGCTGAAACAGAAGGGCTGAAACAGAGGGGCTGAAACAGAGGGCGAGAAACAAAGGGGCTGAAACAGATGGGCTGAATCAGAGGGGCTGAAACAGAGTGGCTGACACAGAGGGCGAGAAACAAAGGGGCTGAAACAGAGGGTGTGAAACAGAGGGCGCGAAACAGAGGGGCTGAAACAGAGGGGCTGAAACAGAGGGGCTGAAACAGAGGGGCTGATGCAGATGGCGAGAAACAGAGGGCGAAAAATAGAGGGGCTGAAACAGAGGGCGAGAAACAGAGGGTGAGAAACAGAGGGCGAGAAACAGAGGGGCTGAACCAGAGGGGCTGAAACACAGGGGCTGAAACAGAGGGGCTGAAACAGAGGGTGAGAAACAGAGGGGCTGAATCAGAGGGCGAGAAACAGATGGGCTGAAACAGAGGGGCTGAAACTGACAGGCTGACAAAGAGGGCGAGAAACTGAGGCGCAGAAACAGAGGGCGAGAAACAGAGGGGCTGAAACAGAGGGGCTGAAACAGAGGGCGAGAAACAGAGGGGCTGACACAGAGGGCTGAAACCGAGGGGCTGAAACAAAGGGCGAGAAACAGAGGTGCCGAAACAGAGAGGCTGAAACAGAGGGGCTGAAACAGAGGGGCTGAAACAGAGGGCGAGAAACAGAGGGGCTGAAACAGAGGGCGAGAAACAGAGGGGCTGAAACAGAGGGCGAGAAACAGAGGGGCTGAATCAGAGGGGCTGAAACAGAGGGCGAGAAACAGAGGGGCTGAAACAGAGGGCGAAAAACAGAGGGGCTGAAACAGAGGGCGAGAAACAGAGGGGCTGAAACAGAGGGCGAGAAACAGAGGGGCTGAATCAGAGGGGCTGAAACAGAGGGCGAGAAACAGAGGGGCTGAAACAGAGGGGCTGAAACAGAAGGGCTGAAACAGAGGGGCTGAAACAGAGGGCGAGAAACATAGGGGCTGAATCAGAGGTGCTGAATCAGAGGGGCTGAAACAGAGGGGCTGAAAAAGAGGGTGAGAAACAGAGGTGCTGAAACAGAGGGGCTGAAACAGAAGGGCTGGAACAGAGGGGCTGAAACCGAGGGCGAGAAACAGAGGTGCTGAATCAGAGGGGCTGAATCAGAGGGGCTGAAACAGAGTGGCTGAAACAGAGGGCGAGAAACAGAGGGGCTGAAACAGAGGGTGAGACACAGAGGGCGAGAAACAGAGGGGCTGAAACAGAGGGCGAGAAACAGAGGTCGAGAAACAGAGGGACTGAAACAGAGGGGCTGAAACAGAGTGGCTGACACAGAGGGCGAGAAACAAAGGGGCTGAAACAGAGGGTGTGAAACAGAGGGCGCGAAACAGAGGGGCTGAAACAGAGGGGCTGAAACAGAGGGGCTGAAACAGAGGGGCTGATGCAGATGGCGAGAAACAGAGGGCGAAAAATAGAGGGGCTGAAACAGAGGGCGAGAAACAGAGGGTGAGAAACAGAGGGCGAGAAACAGAGGGGCTGAACCAGAGGGGCTGAAACACAGGGGCTGAAACAGAGGGGCTGAAACAGAGGGTGAGAAACAGAGGGGCTGAATCAGAGGGCGAGAAACAGATGGGCTGAAACAGAGGGGCTGAAACTGACAGGCTGACAAAGAGGGCGAGAAACTGAGGCGCAGAAACAGAGGGCGAGAAACAGAGGGGCTGAAACAGAGGGGCTGAAACAGAGGGCGAGAAACAGAGGGGCTGACACAGAGGGCTGAAACCGAGGGGCTGAAACAAAGGGCGAGAAACAGAGGTGCCGAAACAGAGAGGCTGAAACAGAGGGGCTGAAACAGAGGGGCTGAAACAGAGGGCGAGAAACAGAGGGGCTGAAACAGAGGGCGAGAAACAGAGGGGCTGAAACAGAGGGCGAGAAACAGAGGGGCTGAATCAGAGGGGCTGAAACAGAGGGCGAGAAACAGAGGGGCTGAAACAGAGGGCGAAAAACAGAGGGGCTGAAACAGAGGGCGAGAAACAGAGGGGCTGAAACAGAGGGCGAGAAACAGAGGGGCTGAATCAGAGGGGCTGAAACAGAGGGCGAGAAACAGAGGGGCTGAAACAGAGGGGCTGAAACAGAAGGGCTGAAACAGAGGGGCTGAAACAGAGGGCGAGAAACATAGGGGCTGAATCAGAGGTGCTGAATCAGAGGGGCTGAAACAGAGGGGCTGAAAAAGAGGGTGAGAAACAGAGGTGCTGAAACAGAGGGGCTGAAACAGAAGGGCTGGAACAGAGGGGCTGAAACCGAGGGCGAGAAACAGAGGTGCTGAATCAGAGGGGCTGAATCAGAGGGGCTGAAACAGAGTGGCTGAAACAGAGGGCGAGAAACAGAGGGGCTGAAACAGAGGGTGAGACACAGAGGGCGAGAAACAGAGGGGCTGAAACAGAGGGCGAGAAACAGAGGTCGAGAAACAGAGGGACTGAAACAGAGGGGCTGAAACAGAGGGGCTGAAACAGAGGCCGAGAAACAGAGGGGCTGAAACAGAGGGCGAGAAACAGAGGGGCTGAAACAGAGGGTGAGAAACAGAGGGGCTGAAACAGAGGTGCTGAAAGAGGGGCTGAAACAGAGGGGCTGAAACAGAGGGGCTGAAACTGAGGGGCTGAAACAGAGGGCGAGAAAAAGAGGGCTGACACAGAGGGGCTGAAACAGAGGGGCTAAAACAAAGGGCGAGAAACAGAGGGGCCGAAACAGAGTGGCTGAAACAGAGGGGCTGAAACAGAGGGGCTGAAACAGAGGGCGAGAAACAGAGGGGCTGAATCAGAGGGGCTGAAACAGAAGGGCTGAAACAGAGGGGCTGAAACAGAGGGCGAGAAACAGAGGGGCTGAAACAGAGGGCGAGAAACAGAGGGGCTGAAACAGAGGGGCTGAAACAGAAGGGCTGAAACAGAGGGGCTGAAACAGAGGGCGAGAAACAGAGGGGCTGATTCAGAGGTGCTGAATCAGAGGGGCTGAAACAGAGTGGCTGAAACAGAGGGCGAGAAACAGAGGGGCTGAAACAGAGGGGCTGAAACAGAAGGGCTGAAACAGATGGGCTGAAACAGAGGTCGAGAAACAAAGGGGCTGAAACAGATGGGCTGAATCAGAGGGGCTGAAACAGAGTGGCTGACACAGAGGGCGAGAAACAGAGGGCTGAAACAGAGGGTGTGAAACAGAGGGTTAGAAACAGAGGGGCTGAAACAGAGGGGCTGAAACAGAGGGGCTGAAACAGAGGAGCTGATGCAGATGGCGAGAAACAGAGGGGCTGAAACAGAGGGCGAAAAATAGAGGGGCTGAAACAGAGGGCGAGAAACAGAGGGTGAGAAACAGAGGGCGAGAAACAGAGGGGCTGAAACAGAGGGGCTGAAACACAGGGGCTGAAACAGAGGGGCTGAAACAGAGGGTGAGAAACAGAGGGGCTGAATCAGAGGGCGAGAAACAGAGGGGCTGAAACAGAGGGGCTGAAACAGAGGGGCTGAAACAAAGGGCGAGAAACAGAGGTGCCGAAACAGAGGGCGAGAAACAGAGGGGCTGAAACAGAGGGGCTGAAACAGAGGGCGAGAAACAGAGGGGCTGACACAGAGGGGCTGAAACAGAGGGGCTGAAACAAAGGGCGAGAAACAGAGGTGCCGAAACGGAGGGGCTGAAACAGATGGGCTGAAACAGAGGGGCTGAAACAGAGGGCGAGAAACAGAGGGGCTGAAACAGAGGGCGAGAAACAGAGGGGCTGAAACAGAGGGAGAGAAACAGAGGGGCTGAATCAGAGGGGCTGAAACAGAGGGCGAGAAACAGAGGGGATTAAACAGAGGGCGAGAAACAGAGGTGCTGAAACAGAGGGGCTGAAACAGAAGGGCTGAAACAGAGGGGCTGAAACAGAGGGCGAGAAACAGAGGTGCTGAATCAGAGGGGCTGAATCAGAGGGGCTGGAACAGAGGGCGAGAAACAGAGGGGCTTAAACAGAGGGCGAGAAACAGAGGTGCTGAAACAGAGGGGCTGAAACAGAAGGGCTGAAACAGAGGGGCTGAAACAGAGGGCGAGAAACAGAGGGGCTGATTCAGAGGTGCTGAATCAGAGGGGCTGAAACAGAGTGGCTGAAACAGAGGGCGAGAAACAGAGGGGCTTAAACAGAGGGCGAGAAACAGAGGTGCTGAAACAGAGGGGCTGAAACAGAGGGCGAGAAACAGAGTGGCTGACACAGAGGGGCTGAAACAGAGGGGCTGAAACAAAGGGCGAGAAACAGAGGGGCCGAAACAGAGTGGCTGAAACAGAGGGGCTGAAACAGAGGGGCTGAAACAGAGGGCGAGAAACAGAGGGGCTGAAACAGAGGGCGAGAAACAGAGGGGCTGAAACAGAGGGCGAGAAACAGAGGGGCTGAATCATAGGGGCTGAAACAGAGGGCGAGAAACAGAGGGGCTGAAACAGAGGGCGAGAAACAGAGGGGCTGAAACAGAGGGGCTGAAACAGAAGGGCAGAAACAGAGGGGCTGAAACAGAGGGCGAGAAACAGAGGGGCTGAATCAGAGGGGCTGAATCAGAGGGGCTGAAACAGAGTGGCTGAAACAGAGGGCGAGAAACAGAGGGGCTGAAACAGAGGGGCTGAAACAGAAGGGCTGAAACAGAGGGGCTGAAACAGAGGGCGAGAAACAAAGGGGCTGAAACAGATGGGCTGAATCAGAGGGGCTGAAACAGAGTGGCTGACACAGAGGGCGAGAAACAAAGGGGCTGAAACAGAGGTTGTGAAACAGAGGGCGCGAAACAGAGGGGCTGAAACAGAGGGGCTGAAACAGAGGGGCTGAAACAGAGGGGCTGATGCAGATGGCGAGAAACAGAGGGCGAAAAATAGAGGGGCTGAAACAGAGGGCGAGAAACAGAGGGTGAGAAACAGAGGGCGAGAAACAGAGGGGCTGAACCAGAGGGGCTGAAACACAGGGGCTGAAACAGAGGGGCTGAAACAGAGGGTGAGAAACAGAGGGGCTGAATCAGAGGGCGAGAAACAGATGGGCTGAAACAGAGGGGCTGAAACTGACAGGCTGACAAAGAGGGCGAGAAACTGAGGCGCAGAAACAGAGGGCGAGAAACAGAGGGGCTGAAACAGAGGGGCTGAAACAGAGGGCGAGAAACAGAGGGGCTGACACAGAGGGCTGAAACCGAGGGGCTGAAACAAAGGGCGAGAAACAGAGGTGCCGAAACAGAGAGGCTGAAACAGAGGGGCTGAAACAGAGGGGCTGAAACAGAGGGCGAGAAACAGAGGGGCTGAAACAGAGGGCGAGAAACAGAGGGGCTGAAACAGAGGGCGAGAAACACAGGGGCTGAATCAGAGGGGCTGAAACAGAGGGGCTGAAAAAGAGGGCGAGAAACAGAGGGGCTGAAACAGAGGGGCTGAAACAGAAGGGCTGGAACAGAGGGGCTGAAACAGAGGGCGAGAAACAGAGGTGCTGAATCAGAGGGGCTGAATCAGAGGGGCTGAAACAGAGTGGCTGAAACAGAGGGCGAGAAACAGAGGGGCTGAAACAGAGGGTGAGACACAGAGGGCGAGAAACAGAGGGGCTGAAACAGAGGGCGAGAAACAGAGGTCGAGAAACAGAGGGACTGAAACAGAGGGGCTGAAACAGAGGGGCTGAAACAGAGGCCGAGAAACAGAGGGGCTGAAACAGAGGGCGAGAAACAGAGGTCGAGAAACAGAGGGACTGAAACAGAGGGGCTGAAACAGAGGGGCTGAAACACAGGGGCTGAAACAGAGGGGCTGAAACAGAGGGTGAGAAACAGAGGGGCTGAATCAGAGGGCGAGAAACAGAGGGGCTGAAACAGAGGGGCTGAAACAGAGGGGCTGAAACAAAGGGCGAGAAACAGAGGTGCCGAAACAGAGGGCGAGAAACAGAGGGGCTGAAACAGAGGGGCTGAAAGAGGGGCTGAAACAGAGGGGCTGAAACAGAGGGGCTGAAACTGAGGGGCTGAAACAGAGGGCGAGAAAAAGAGGGGCTGACACAGAGGGGCTGAAACAGAGGGGCTGAAACAAAGGGCGAGAAACAGAGGGGCCGAAACAGAGTGGCTGAAACAGAGGGGCTGAAACAGAGGGGCTGAAACAGAGGGCGAGAAACAGAGGGTCTGAAACAGTGGGCGAGAAACAGAGGGGCTGAAACAGAGGGCGAGAAACAGAGGGGCTGAATCAGAGGGGCTGAAACAGAGGGCGAGAAACAGAGGGGCTGAAACAGAAGGCGAGAAACAGAGGGGCTGAAACAGAGGGGCTGAAACAGAAGGGCTGAAACAGAGGGGCTGAAACAGAGGGCGAGAAACAGAGGGGCTGATTCAGAGGTGCTGAATCAGAGGGGCTGAAACAGAGTGGCTGAAACAGAGGGCGAGAAACAGAGGGGCTGAAACAGAGGGGCTGAAACAGAAGGGCTGAAACAGATGGGCTGAAACAGAGGGCGAGAAACAAAGGGGCTGAAACAGATGGGCTGAATCAGAGGGGCTGAAACAGAGTGGCTGACACAGAGGGCGAGAAACAGAGGGCTGAAACAGAGGGTGTGAAACAGAGGGCGAGAAACAGAGGGGCTGAAACAGAGGGGCTGAAACAGAGGGGCTGAAACAGAGGAGCTGATGCAGATGGCGAGAAACAGAGGGGCTGAAACAGAGGGCGAAAAATAGAGGGGCTGAAACAGAGGGCGAGAAACAGAGGGTGAGAAACAGAGGGCGAGAAACAGAGGGGCTGAAACAGAGGGGCTGAAACACAGGGGCTGAAACAGAGGGGCTGAAACAGAGGGTGAGAAACAGAGGGGCTGAATCAGAGGGCGAGAAACAGAGGGGCTGAAACAGAGGGGCTGAAACAGAGGGGCTGAAACAAAGGGCGAGAAACAGAGGTGCCGAAACAGAGGGCGAGAAACAGAGGGGCTGAAACAGAGGGGCTGAAACAGAGGGCGAGAAACAGAGGGGCTGACACAGAGGGGCTGAAACAGAGGGGCTGAAACAAAGGGCGAGAAACAGAGGTGCCGAAACGGAGGGGCTGAAACAGATGGGCTGAAACAGAGGGGCTGAAACAGAGGGCGAGAAACAGAGGGGCTGAAACAGAGGGCGAGAAACAGAGGGGCTGAAACAGAGGGCGAGAAACAGAGGGGCTGAATCAGAGGGGCTGAAACAGAGGGCGAGAAACAGAGGGGCTTAAACAGAGGGCGAGAAACAGAGGTGCTGAAACAGAGGGGCTGAAACAGAAGGGCTGAAACAGAGGGGCTGAAACAGAGGGCGAGAAACAGAGGTGCTGAATCAGAGGGGCTGAATCAGAGGGGCTGAAACAGAGGGCGAGAAACAGAGGGGCTTAAACAGAGGGCGAGAAACAGAGGTGCTGAAACAGAGGGGCTGAAACAGAAGGGCTGAAACAGAGGGGCTGAAACAGAGGGCGAGAAACAGAGGGGCTGATTCAGAGGTGCTGAATCAGAGGGGCTGAAACAGAGTGGCTGAAACAGAGGGCGAGAAACAGAGGGGCTGAAACAGAGGGCGAGAAACAGAGGTGCTGAAACAGAGGGGCTGAAACAGAAGGGCTGAAACAGAGGGGCTGAAACAGAGGGCGAGAAACAGAGGTGCTGAATCAGAGGGGCTGAATCAGAGGGGCTGAAACAGAGTGGCTGAAACAGAGGGCGAGAAACAGAGGGGCTGAAACAGAGGGTGAGATACAGAGGGCGAGAAACAGAGGGGCTGAAACAGAGGGGCTGAAACAGAGGGCGAGAAACAGAGGGGCTGACACAGAGGGGCTGAAACAGAGGGCGAGAAACAGAGGGGTTGAAAAAGAGGGTGAGAAACAGAGGGGCTGAATCAGAGGTGCTGAAAGAGGGGCTGAAACAGAGGGGCTGAAACAGAGGGGCTGAAACAGAGGGCGAGAAACAGAGGGGCTGAAACAGAGGGCGAGAAACAGAGGGGCTGAATCAGAGGGGCTGAAATAGAGGGCGAGAAACAGAGGGGCTGAAACAGAGGGCGAGAAACCGAGGGGCTGAAACAGAGGGGCTGAAACAGAAGTGCTGAAACAGAGGGGCTGAAACAGAGGGCGAGAAACAAAGGAGCTGAATCAGAGGGGCTGAATCAGAGGGGCTGAAACAGAGTGGCTGAAACAGAGGGCGAGAAACAGAGGGGCTGAAACAGAGGGTGTGAAACAGAGGGCGAGAAACAGGGGGCCTGAAACAGAGGGGCTGAAACAGAGGGGCTGAAACAGAGGGGCTGATGCAGATGGCGAGAAACAGAGGGGCTGAAACAGAGGGTGAAAAATAGAGGGGCTGAAACAGAGGGCGAGAAACAGAGGTTGAGAAACAGAGGGCGAGAAACAGAGGGGCTGAAACAGAGGGGCTGAAACAGAGGGGCTGAAACAGAGGGTGAGAAACAGAGGGGCTGAATCAGAGGGCGAGAAACATAGGGGCTGAAACAGAGGGGCTGAAACTGACGGGCTGACAAAGAGGGCGAGAAACTGAGGCGCAGAAACAGAGGGCGAGAAACAGAGGGGCTGAAACAGAGGGGCTGAAACAGAGGGCGAGAAACAGAGGGGCTGAAACAGAGGGTGAGAAGCAGAGGGGCTGAAACAGAGGTGCTGAAAGAGGGGCTGAAACAGAGGGGCTGAAACAGAGGGGCTGAAACAGAGGGCGAGAAACAGAGGGGCTGACACAGAGAGGCTGAAACAGAGGGGCTGAAACAAAGGGCGAGAAACAGAGGGGCCGAAACAGAGTGGCTGAAACAGAGGGGCTGAAACAGAGGGGCTGAAACAGAGGGCGAGAAACAGAGGGGCTGAAACAGAGGGCGAGAAACAGAGGGGCTGAAACAGAGGGCGAGAAACAGAGGGGCTGAATCAGAGGGGCTGAAACAGAGGGCGAGAAACAGAGGGGCTGAAACAGAGGGCGAGAAACAGAGGGGCTGAAACAGAGGGGCTGAAACAGAAGGGCTGAAACAGAGGGGCTGAAACAGAGGGCGAGAAACAGAGGGGCTGAATCAGAGGTGCTGAATCAGAGGGGCTGAAACAGAGTGGCTGAAACAGAGGGCGAGAAACAGAGGGGCTGAAACAGAGGGGCTGAAACAGAAGCGCTGAAACAGAGGGGCTGAAACAGAGGGGCTGAAACAGGGGGGCTGAAACAGAGGGGCTGATGCAGATGGCGAGAAACAGAGGGGCTGAAACAGAGGGCGAAAAATAGAGGGGCTGAAACAGAGGGCGAGAAACAGAGGGTGAGAAACAGAGGGCGAGAAACAGAGGGGCTGAAACAGAGGGGCTGAAACACAGGGGCTGAAACAGAGGGCGAGAAACAGAGGGTGAGAAACAGAGGGGCTGAATCAGAGGGCGAGAAACAGAGGGGCTGAAACAGAGGGGCTGAAACTGACAGGCTGACAAAGAGGGCGAGAAACTGAAGCACAGAAACAGAGGGCGAGAAACAGAGGGGCTGAAACAGAGGGGCTGAAACAGAGGGCGAGAAACAGAGGGGCTGACACAGAGGGGCTGAAACAGATGGGCTGAAACAAAGGGCGAGAAACAGAGGTGCCGAAACAGAGAGGCTGAAACAGAGGGGCTGAAACAGAGGGGCTGAAACAGAGGGCGAGAAACAGAGGGGCTGAAACAGAGGGCGAGAAACAGAGGGGCTGAAACAGAGGGCGAGAAACAGAGGGGCTGAATCAGAGGGGCTGAAACAGAGGGTGAGAAACAGAGGGGCTGAAACAGAGGGCGAGAAACAGAGGGGCTGAAACAGAGGTGCTGAAACAGAAGGGCTGAAACAGAGGGGCTGAAACAGAGGGCGAGAAACAGAGGTGCTGATTCAGAGGGGCTGAATCAGAGGGGCTGAAACAGAGTGGCTGAAACAGAGGGCGAGAAACAGAGGTCGAGAAACAGAGGGGCTGAAACAGTGGGTGAGAAACAGAGGGGCTGAAACAGAGGGGCTGAATCAGAGGGCGAGCAACAGAGGGGCTGAAAAAGGGGGCGAGAAACAGAGGGATTGAAACAGAGGGCGAGAAACAGAGGGGCTGAAACAGAGGGGCTGAAACAGAGTGGCTGAAACAGAGGGGCTGAAACAGAGGGGCTGAAACAGAGGGCGAGAAACAGAGGGGCTGAAACAGAGGGCGAGAAACAGAGGGGCTGAAACAGAGGGCGAGAAACAGAGGGGCTGAATCATAGGGGCTGAAACAGAGGGCGAGAAACAGAGGGGCTGAAACAGAGGGCGAGAAACAGAGGGGCTGAAACAGAGGGGCTGAAACAGAAGGGCAGAAACAGAGGGGCTGAAACAGAGGGCGAGAAACAGAGGGGCTGAATCAGAGGGGCTGAATCAGAGGGGCTGAAACAGAGTGGCTGAAACAGAGGGCGAGAAACAGAGGGGCTGAAACAGAGGGGCTGAAACAGAAGGGCTGAAACAGAGGGGCTGAAACAGAGGGCGAGAAACAAAGGGGCTGAAACAGATGGGCTGAATCAGAGGGGCTGAAACAGAGTGGCTGACACAGAGGGCGAGAAACAAAGGGGCTGAAACAGAGGGTGTGAAACAGAGGGCGCGAAACAGAGGGGCTGAAACAGAGGGGCTGAAACAGAGGGGCTGAAACAGAGGGGCTGATGCAGATGGCGAGAAACAGAGGGCGAAAAATAGAGGGGCTGAAACAGAGGGCGAGAAACAGAGGGTGAGAAACAGAGGGCGAGAAACAGAGGGGCTGAAACAGAGGGGCTGAAACACAGGGGCTGAAACAGAGGGGCTGAAACAGAGGGTGAGAAACAGAGGGGCTGAATCAGAGGGCGAGAAACAGATGGGCTGAAACAGAGGGGCTGAAACTGACAGGCTGACAAAGAGGGCGAGAAACTGAGGCGCAGAAACAGAGGGCGAGAAACAGAGGGGCTGAAACAGAGGGGCTGAAACAGAGGGCGAGAAACAGAGGGGCTGACACAGAGGGCTGAAACCGAGGGGCTGAAACAAAGGGCGAGAAACAGAGGTGCCGAAACAGAGAGGCTGAAACAGAGGGGCTGAAACAGAGGGGCTGAAACAGAGGGCGAGAAACAGAGGGGCTGAAACAGAGGGCGAGAAACAGAGGGGCTGAAACAGAGGGCGAGAAACAGAGGGGCTGAATCAGAGGGGCTGAAACAGAGGGGCTGAAAAAGAGGGCGAGAAACAGAGGGGCTGAAACAGAGGGGCTGAAACAGAAGGGCTGGAACAGAGGGGCTGAAACAGAGGGCGAGAAACAGAGGTGCTGAATCAGAGGGGCTGAATCAGAGGGGCTGAAACAGAGTGGCTGAAACAGAGGGCGAGAAACAGAGGGGCTGAAACAGAGGGTGAGACACAGAGGGCGAGAAACAGAGGGGCTGAAACAGAGGGCGAGAAACAGAGGTCGAGAAACAGAGGGACTGAAACAGAGGGGCTGAAACAGAGGGGCTGAAACAGAGGCCGAGAAACAGAGGGGCTGAAACAGAGGGCGAGAAACAGAGGGGCTGAAACAGAGGGTGAGAAACAGAGGGGCTGAAACAGAGGTGCTGAAAGAGGGGCTGAAACAGAGGGGCTGAAACAGAGGGGCTGAAACTGAGGGGCTGAAACAGAGGGCGAGAAAAAGAGGGGCTGACACAGAGGGGCTGAAACAGAGGGGCTGAAACAAAGGGCGAGAAACAGAGGGGCCGAAACAGAGTGGCTGAAACAGAGGGGCTGAAACAGAGGGGCTGAAACAGAGGGCGAGAAACAGAGGGTCTGAAACAGTGGGCGAGAAACAGAGGGGCTGAAACAGAGGGCGAGAAACAGAGGGGCTGAATCAGAGGGGCTGAAACAGAGGGAGAGAAACAGAGGGGCTGAAACAGAAGGCGAGAAACAGAGGGGCTGAAACAGAGGGGCTGAAACAGAAGGGCTGAAACAGAGGGGCTGAAACAGAGGGCGAGAAACAGAGGGGCTGATTCAGTGGTGCTGAATCAGAGGGGCTGAAACAGAGTGGCTGAAACAGAGGGCGAGAAACAGAGGGGCTGAAACAGAGGGGCTGAAACAGAAGGGCTGAAACAGATGGGCTGAAACAGAGGGCGAGAAACAAAGGGGCTGAAACAGATGGGCTGAATCAGAGGGGCTGAAACAGAGTGGCTGACACAGAGGGCGAGAAACAGAGGGCTGAAACAGAGGGTGTGAAACAGAGGGCGAGAAACAGAGGGGCTGAAACAGAGGGGCTGAAACAGAGGGGCTGAAACAGAGGAGCTGATGCAGATGGCGAGAAACAGAGGGGCTGAAACAGAGGGCGAAAAATAGAGGGGCTGAAACAGAGGGCGAGAAACAGAGGGTGAGAAACAGAGGATCTGACACAGAGGGGCTGAAACAGAGGGGCTGAAACACAGGGGCTGAAACAGAGGGGCTGAAACAGAGGGTGAGAAACAGAGGGGCTGAATCAGAGGGCGAGAAACAGAGGGGCTGAAACAGAGGGGCTGAAACAGAGGGGCTGAAACAAAGGGCGAGAAACAGAGGTGCCGAAACAGAGGGCCAGAAACAGAGGGGCTGAAACAGAGGGGCTGAAACAGAGGGCGAGAAACAGAGGGGCTGACACAGAGGGGCTGAAACAGAGGGGCTGAAACAAAGGGCGAGAAACAGAGGTGCCGAAACGGAGGGGCTGAAACAGATGGGCTGAAACAGAGGGGCTGAAACAGAGGGCGAGAAACAGAGGGGCTGAAACAGAGGGCGAGAAACAGAGGGGCTGAAACAGAGGGCGAGAAACAGAGGGGCTGAATCAGAGGGGCTGAAACAGAGGGCGAGAAACAGAGGGGCTTAAACAGAGGGCGAGAAACAGAGGTGCTGAAACAGAGGGGCTGAAACAGAAGGGCTGAAACAGAGGGGCTGAAACAGAGGGCGAGAAACAGAGGTGCTGAATCAGAGGGGCTGAATCAGAGGGGCTGAAACAGAGGGCGAGAAACAGAGGGGCTTAAACAGAGGGCGAGAAACAGAGGTGCTGAAACAGAGGGGCTGAAACAGAAGGGCTGAAACAGAGGGGCTGAAACAGAGGGCGAGGAGCAGAGGGGCTGATTCAGAGGTGCTGAATCAGAGGGGCTGAAACAGAGTGGCTGAAACAGAAGGCGAGAAACAGAGGGGCTGAAACAGAGGGCGAGAAACAGAGGTGCTGAAACAGAGGGGCTGAAACAGAAGGGCTGAAACAGAGGGGCTGAAACAGAGGGCGAGAAACAGAGGTGCTGAATCAGAGGGGCTGAATCAGAGGGGCTGAAACAGAGTGGCTGAAACAGAGGGCGAGAAACAGAGGGGCTGAAACAGAGGGTGAGATACAGAGGGCGAGAAACAGAGGGGCTGAAACAGAGGGGCTGAAACAGAGGGCGAGAAACAGAGGGGCTGACACAGAGGGGCTGAAACAGAGGGCGAGAAACAGAGGGGTTGAAAAAGAGGGTGAGAAACAGAGGGGCTGAATCAGAGGTGCTGAAAGAGGGGCTGAAACAGAGGGGCTGAAACAGAGGGGCTGAAACAGAGGGCGAGAAACAGAGGGGCTGAAACAGAGGGCGAGAAACAGAGGGGCTGAATCAGAGGGGCTGAAATAGAGGGCGAGAAACAGAGGGGCTGAAACAGAGGGCGAGAAACAGAGGGGCTGAAACAGAGGGGCTGAAACAGAAGTGCTGAAACAGAGGGGCTGAAACAGAGGGCGAGAAACAAAGGAGCTGAATCAGAGGGGCTGAATCAGAGGGGCTGAAACAGAGTGGCTGAAACAGAGGGCGAGAAACAGAGGGGCTGAAACAGAGGGTGTGAAACAGAGGGCGAGAAACAGGGGGGCTGAAACAGAGGGGCTGAAACAGAGGGGCTGAAACAGAGGGGCTGATGCAGATGGCGAGAAACAGAGGGGCTGAAACAGAGGGCGAAAAATAGAGGGGCTGAAACAGAGGGCGAGAAACAGAGGTTGAGAAACAGAGGGCGAGAAACAGAGGGGCTGAAACAGAGGGGCTGAAACAGAGGGGCTGAAACAGAGGGTGAGAAACAGAGGGGCTGAATCAGAGGGCGAGAAACATAGGGGCTGAAACAGAGGGGCTGAAACTGACGGGCTGACAAAGAGGGCGAGAAACTGAGGCGCAGAAACAGAGGGCGAGAAACAGAGGGGCTGAAACAGAGGGGCTGAAACAGAGGGCGAGAAACAGAGGGGCTGAAACAGAGGGTGAGAAACAGAGGGGCTGAAACAGAGGTTCTGAAAGAGGGGCTGAAACAGAGGGGCTGAAACAGAGGGGCTGAAACAGAGGGCGAGAAACAGAGGGGCTGACACAGAGAGGCTGAAACAGAGGGGCTGAAACAAAGGGCGAGAAACAGAGGGGCCGAAACAGAGTGGCTGAAACAGAGGGGCTGAAACAGAGGGGCTGAAACAGAGGGCGAGAAACAGAGGGGCTGAAACAGAGGGCGAGAAACAGAGGGGCTGAAACAGAGGGCGAGAAACAGAGGGGCTGAATCAGAGGGGCTGAAACAGAGGGCGAGAAACAGAGGGGCTGAAACAGAGGGCGAGAAACAGAGGGGCTGAAACAGAGGGGCTGAAACAGAAGGGCTGAAACAGAGGGGCTGAAACAGAGGGCGAGAAACATAGGGGCTGAATCAGAGGTGCTGAATCAGAGGGGCTGAAACAGAGTGGCTGAAACAGAGGGCGAGAAACAGAGGGGCTGAAACAGAGGGTGTGAAACAGAGAGCGAGAAACAGAGGGGCTGAAACAGAGGGGCTGAAACAGGGGGGCTGAAACAGAGGGGCTGATGCAGATGGCGAGAAACAGAGGGGCTGAAACAGAGGGCGAAAAATAGAGGGGCTGAAACAGAGGGCGAGAAACAGAGGGTGAGAAACAGAGGGCGAGAAACAGAGGGGCTGAAACAGAGGGGCTGAAACACAGGGGCTGAAACAGAGGGCGAGAAACAGAGGGTGAGAAACAGAGGGGCTGAATCAGAGGGCGAGAAACAGAGGGGCTGAAACAGAGGGGCTGAAACTGACAGGCTGACAAAGAGGGCGAGAAACTGAAGCACAGAAACAGAGGGCGAGAAACAGAGGGGCTGAAACAGAGGGGCTGAAACAGAGGGCGAGAAACAGAGGGGCTGACACAGAGGGGCTGAAACAGATGGGCTGAAACAAAGGGCGAGAAACAGAGGTGCCGAAACAGAGAGGCTGAAACAGAGGGGCTGAAACAGAGGGGCTGAAACAGAGGGCGAGAAACAGAGGGGCTGAAACAGAGGGCGAGAAACAGAGGGGCTGAAACAGAGGGCGAGAAACAGAGGGGCTGAATCAGAGGGGCTGAAACAGAGGGTGAGAAACAGAGGGGCTGAAACAGAGGGCGAGAAACAGAGGGGCTGAAACAGAGGGGCTGAAACAGAAGGGCTGAAACAGAGGGGCTGAAACAGAGGGCGAGAAACAGAGGTGCTGATTCAGAGGGGCTGAATCAGAGGGGCTGAAACAGAGTGGCTGAAACAGAGGGCGAGAAACAGAGGTCGAGAAACAGAGGGGCTGAAACAGTGGGTGAGAAACAGAGGGGCTGAAACAGAGGGGCTGAATCAGAGGGCGAGCAACAGAGGGGCTGAAAAAGGGGGCGAGAAACAGAGGGATTGAAACAGAGGGCGAGAAACAGAGGGGCTGAAACAGAGGGGCTGAAACAGAGGGCGAGACACAGCGGGGCTGAAAGTGAGGGGCTGAAACAGAGGGTGAGAAACAGAGGGGCTGAAGCAGAGGGGCTGAAACAGGGGGCGAGAAACAGAGGGGCTGAAACAGAGGGGCTGAAACAGAGGGCGAGAAACAGAGGGGCTGAAACACAGGGACTGAAACAGAGGGCGAGAAACAGAGGGGCTGAATCAGAGGGGCTGAATCAGAGGGGCTGAAACAGAGTGGCTGAAACAGAGGGCGAGAAACAGAGGTCGAGAAACAGAGGGACTGAAACAGAGGGGCTGAAACGGAGGGGCTGAAACAGAGGCCGAGAAACAGAGGGGCTGAAACAGAGGGCGAGAAACAGAGGGGCTGAAACAGAGGGTGAGAAACAGAGGGGCTGAAACAGCGGGGCTGAAACAGAGGGCGGTAAACAAAGCGTGAGAAACAGAGGGCGAGAATCAGAGGGTGAGAAACAGAGTGGCTGAAACAGAGGGCGAGAAACAGAGGGGCTGAACATAGGGCGAGAAAGAGAAGGGCTGAAACATAGGGCGAGAAACATAGGGGCTGAAACATAGGGCGATAAACACAGGGCGAGAAATAAATGGCGAGAAACAGAGGGCGAGAAACAGAGGGCGAGAAACAGAGGGACTGAAACAGAAGGCGAGAAACAAAAGGGGCTGAAACAGAGGGGCTGAAACAGAGGGCGAGAAACAGAGGTCGAGATTCAGAGGGGCTGAAACAGCGGGGCTGAATCAGAGGGCGAGAAACAGAGGGGCTGAAACAGAGGGGCTGAATCAGAGGGCGAGAAACAGAGGGGCTGAAACACAGGGGCTGAAACAGAGTGCGAGAAACAGAGGGCGAGAAACAGGGGGGCTGAAACAGAGGTGCTGAATCAGTGAGTCTGAAACATATGGCGAGAAACAGAGGGCGAGAAACAGAAGAGCTGAAACAGAGGGTGAGAAAAGGAGGGGCTGAAACAGCGGGGCTGAAACAGAGGTCGATAATCAAAGCGTGAGAAACAGAGGGCGAGAATCAGAGGGTGAGAAACAGAGTGGCTGAAACAGTGGGGCAGAAACAGAGGGGCAGAAACAGAGCACGAGAAAAAGATGGCGAGCAACAGAGGGCGAGAAACAGAGGGCGAGAAACTGATTGGCTGAAACAGAGGGCGAGAAACAGAGGGGCTGAACATAGGGCGAGAAAGAGAGGGGCTGAAACATAGGGCGAGAAACATAGGGGCTGAAACATAGGGCGATAAACACAGGGCGAGAAATAAATGGCGAGAAACAGAGGGCGAGAAACAGTGGGCGAGAAACAGAGGGGCTGAAACAGAAGGCGAGAAACAAAAGGGGCTGAAACAGAGGGGCTGAAACAGAGGGCGAGAAACAGAGGTCGAGAAACAGAGGGGCTGAGACAGAGGGGCTGAATCAGAGGGCGAGAAACAGAGGGGCTGAAACAGAGGGGCTGAAATAGTTTGGCTGAAACATTTTGTGAGAAACAGAGGGCGAGAAACAGAGAGCGAGAAACAGAGTGGCTGAAACATAGGGGCTGAAACAGAGTGCAAGAAACAGAGGGCGAGAAACAGTGGGGATGAAACAGGGGGGCTGAATCAGAGAGGCTGAAACATCGGGCGAGAACCAGAGGGCGAGTAACAGAAGAGCTGGAACAGAGGGGCTAAAACAGGGGGTGTGAAACAGAGGGGCTGAAACAGAGGGTGAGAAACAGGGGCTGAAACAGAGAGGCTAAAACAGAGGGCGAGAAACAGAGGGGCTGAAAGAGATTGGCTGAAACAGAGGGCGAGCAACAGAGGGGCTGAAACAGTGGGTGAGAAACAGAGGGGCTGAAACAGAGGGGCTGAATCAGAGGGCGAGCAACAGAGGGGCTGAAAAAGGGGGCGAGAAACAGAGGGACTGAAACAGAGGTCGAGAAGCAGAGGGGCTGAAACAGAGGGGCTGAAACAGAGGGCGAGACACAGCGGGGCTGAAAGTGAGGGGCTGAAACAGAGGGTGAGAAACAGAGGGGGTGAAACAGAGGGGCTGAAACAGAGGGCGAGAAACAGAGGGGCTGAAACAGAGGGGCTGAAACAGAGGGCGAGAAACAGAGGGGCTGAAACACAGGGACTGAAACAGAGGGCGAGAAACAGCGGGGATGAAACAGAGGTGCTGAAACAGAGGGCGATAAACAGAGGGGATGAAACGGAGGGCGAGAAACAGAGGGGCTGAAACAGAGGGGCTGAAACAGAGGGGCTGAACCAGAGTGGCTGAAACAGAGGGCGGGAAACAGAGGGGCTGAAACAGAGGGCGAGAAAAGAGGGCTGAAACAGAGGGCGAGAAAGAGAGGGGCTGAAACAGAGGGGCTGAAACAGAGGGGCTGAAACAGAGGGCGTGAAACAGAGGGCGAGAAACAGAGGGGCTGAAATAGAGGGGCTGAAACAGAGGCGCTGAAACAGAGGGCGAGAAACAGAGGGGCGGAAACAGAGGGGCTGAATCAGAGGGCGAGAAACAGAGGGGCTGAAACACAGGGGCTGAAACCGAGTGCGAGAAACAGAGGGCGAGAAACAGGGGTGATGAAACAGAGGTGCTGAATCAGAGGGTCTGAAACATATGGCGAGAAACAGAGGGCGAGAAACAGAAGAGCTGAAACAGAGGGTGAGAAACAGAGGGGCTGAAACAGCGGGGCTGAAACAGAGGGCGATAAACAAAGCGTGAGAAACAGAGGGCGAGAATCAGAGGGTGAGAAACAGAGTGGCTGAAACAGTGGGGCAGAAACAGAGGGGCTGAAACAGAGCACGAGAAAAAGATGGCGAGCAACAGAGGGCGAGAAACAGAGGGCGAGAAACAGTTTGGCTGAAACATTTTGTGAGAAACAGAGGGCGAGAAACAGAGGGGATGAAACAGAGGGGCTGAAACATAGGGCGAGAAACATAGGGGCTGAAACATAGGGCGATAAACACAGGGCGAGAAATAAATGGCGAGAAACAGAGGGCGAGAAACAGTGGGCGAGAAACAGAGGGGCTGAAACAGAAGGCGAGAAACAAAAGGGGCTGAAACAGAGGGGCTGAAACAGAGGGCGAGAAACAGAGGTCGAGAAACAGAGGGGCTGAAACAGAGGGGCTGAATCAGAGGGCGAGAAACAGAGGGGCTGAAACAGAGGGGCTGAATCAGAGGGCGAGAAACAGAGCGGCTGAAACACTGGGGCTGAAACAGCGTGCGAGAAACAGAGGGCGAGAAACAGGGGGTATGAAACAGAGGTGCTGAATCAGAGAGTCTGAAACATATGGTGAGAAACAGAGGGCGAGAAACAGAAGAGCTGAAACAGAGGGCGAGAAACAGAGGGGCTGAAACAGAGGGGCTGAAACAGTTTGGCTGAAACATTTTGTGAGAAACAGAGGGCGAGAAACAGAGAGCGGGAAACAGAGTGGCTGAAACATAGGGTCTGAAACAGAGTGCAAGAAACAGAGGGCGAGAAACAGTGGGGATGAAACAGGGGGGCTGAATCAGAGTGGCTGAAACATCGGGCGAGAACCAGAGGGCGAGTAACAGAAGAGCTGGAACAGAGGGGCTAAAACAGGGGGTGAGAAACAGAGGGGCTGAAACAGAGGGTGAGAAACAGGGGCTGAAACAGAGGGGCTAAAACAGAGGGCGAGAAACAGAGGGGCTGAAAGAGATTGGCTGAAACAGAGGTCGAGAAACAGAGGGGCTGAAACATAGGGAGAGAAACACAGGGCGAGAAATAAATGGCGAGAAACAGAGGGCGAGAAACAGAGGGGATGAAACAGACGGCGAGAAACAAGAGGGGCTGAAACAGAGGGGCTGAAACAGAGGGCGAGAAACAGAGGTCGAGAAACAGAGGGGCTGAAACAGACGGCCTGAATCAGAGGGCGAGAAACAGAGGGGCTGAATCAGAGGGGCTGAAACAGTTTGGCTGAAACATTTTGTGAGAAACAGAGGGCGAGAAACAGAGGGGATGTAACATAGGGGCTGAATCAGAGGGGCTGAAACATAGGGCGAGAACCAGAGGGCGAGTAACAGAAGAGCTGAAACAGAGGGGCTGAAACAGGGGGTGAGAAACAGAGGGGCTGAAACAGAGGGTGAGAAACAGGGGCTGAAACATAGGGCGAGAAACATAGGGGCTGAAACATAGGGCGAGAAAGACAGGGCGAGAAATAAAGGGCGAGAAACAGAGGGCGCGAAACAGAGGGCGAGAAACAAGAGGGGCTGAAACAGAGGGGCTGAAACAGAGGGCGAGAAACAGAGGTGGAGAAACAGAGGGGCTGAAACAGAGGGGCTGAAAGAGGGGGTGAGAAACAGAGGGGCTGAAACAGAGGGTGAGAAACAGGGGCTGAAACAGAGGGCGAGAAACAGAGGGGCTGAAAGAGATTGGCTGAAACAGAGGGCGAGCAACAGAGGGGCTGAAACAGTGGGTGAGAAACAGAGGGGCTGAAACAGAGGGGCTGAATCAGATGGCGAGAAACAGAGGGGCTGAAACAGGGGGCGAGAAACAGAGGGGCTGAAACAGAGGGCGAGAAACAGAGGGGCTGAAACAGAGGGGCTGAAACAGAGTAGAGACACAGCGGGGCTGAAACAGAGGGGCTGAAACAGAGGGCGACAAACAGAGGGGCTGAAACAGAGGGGCTGAAACAGAGGGCGAGAAACAGAGGGGCTGAAACAGAAGGCGAGAAACAGAGGTCGAGAAACAGAGTGGCTGGAATAGAGGGTCTGAATCAGAGGCCGAGAAACAGAGGGGCTGAAACAGTTTGGCTGAAACATTTTGTGAGAAACAGAGGGCGAGAAACAGAGAGCGAGAAACAGAGTGGCTGAAACAGTGGGGCAGAAACAGAGTGCAAGAAAGAGAGGGCGAGAAACAGAGGGGATGAAACAGAGGGGCTGAATCTGAGGGCGAGAAGCAGAGGGGCTGAAACAGAGGGGCTGAAACAGAGGGCGAGACACAGTGGGGCTGAAACAGAGGGGCTGAAACAGAGGGCGAGAAACAGAGGGGCTGAAACAGAGGCGCTGAAACAGAGGGCGAGAAACAGAGGGGCTGAAACAGAGGGGCTGAATCAGAGGGCGAGAAACAGAGGGGCCGAAACACAGGGGCTGAAACAGAGTGCGAGACACAGCGGGGCTGAAACTGAGGGGCTGAAACAGAGGGCGAGAAACAGAGGGGCTGAAACAGAGGGGCTGAAACAGAGGGCGAGAAACAGAGGTCGAGAAACAGAGGGGCTGAAACAGAGGGCCTGAATCAGAGGGCGAGAAACAGAGGGGCTGAATCAGAGGGGCTGAAACAGTTTGGCAGAAACATTTTGTGAGAAACAGAGGGCGAGAAACAGAGGGGATGTAACATAGGGGCTGAATCAGAGGGGCTGAAACATAGGGCGAGAACCAGAGGGCGAGTAACAGAAGAGCTGAAACAGAGGGGCTGAAACAGGGGGTGAGAAACAGAGGGGCTGAAACAGAGGGTGAGAAACAGGGGCTGAAACATAGGGCGAGAAACATAGGGGCTGGAACATAGGGCGAGAAAGACAGGGCGAGAAATAAAGGGCGAGAAACAGAGGGCGCGAAACAGAGGGCGAGAAACAGAGGGGCTGAAACAGACGTCGAGAAACAAGAGGGGCTGAAACAGAGGGGCTGAAACAGAGGGCGAGAAACAGAGGTGGAGAAACAAAGGGGCTGAAACAGAGGGGCTGAAACAGGGGTGAGAAACAGAGGGGCTGAAACAGAGGGTGAGAAACAGGGGCTGAAACAGAGGGCGAGAAACAGAGGGGCTGAAAGAGATTGGCTGAAACAGAGGGCGAGCAACAGAGGTGCTGAAACAGTGGGTGAGAAACAGAGGGGCTGAATCAGATGGCGAGAAACAGAGGGGCTGAAACAGGGGGCGAGAAACAGAGGGGCTGAAACAGAGGGCGAGAAACAGAGGGGCTGAAACAGAGGGGCTGAATCAGGGGGCGAGAAACAGAGGGGCTGAAACAGAGGGCGAGAAACAGAGGGGCTGAAACAGAGGGGCTGAAACAGAGGGGCTGAAACAGAGGGCGAGAAACAGAGGGGCTGAAACAGAGGGCGAGAAACAGAGGGGCTGAAACAGAGGGCGAGAAACAGAGAGGCTGACACAGAGGGGCTGAAACCGGGGGGCTGAAACAGAGGGGCTGAAACAGAGGGCTGAAACAGAGTGGCTGAATCAGAGGGGCTGAAACAGAGGGCGAGAATCAGAGGGGCTGAAACAGAAGGGCTGAAACTGAGGGGCTGACAAAGAGGGCGAGAAACAGTGGAGCTGAAACAGAGGGGCTGAAACAGAGGGCGAGAAACAGAGGGGCTAAAACAGAAGGGCTGAAACAGAGGGCGAGAAACAGATGGGCTGAAACAGAGGGCGAGAAACACAGGGGCTGAAACAGAGGGCGAGAAACAGAGGGTGAGAAACAGAGTGCGAGAAACAGAGGGGCTGAAACAGAGGTGCTGAAACAGAGGGGCTGAAACAGAGGGGCTGAATCAGAGGTGCTGAAACAGAGGGGCTGAATCAGAGGGGCTGAAACAGAGGGCGAGAAACAGAGGGGCTGAAACAGAGGGCGAGAAACAGAGGGGCTGAACAGAGGGCGAGAAACAGAGGGGCGGAAACAGAGGGGCTGAAACAGAGGGCGAGAAACAGAGGGGCTGAAACAGAGGGCGAGAAGCAGAGGGGCTGAAACAGAGGGCGAGAAACAGAGCGGCTGAAACAGAGGGCGAGAAACAGAGGGGCTGAAACAGAGGGGCTGAAACAGAGGGGCTGAAACAGAGGGGCTGACACAGAGAGGCTGAAACAGAGGGGCTGAAACAGAGGGCGAGAAACAGAGGGGCTGAAACAGAGGGTGAGAAACAGAGGGGCTGAACAGAGGTGCTGAAAGAGGGGCTGAAACAGAGGGGCTGAAACAGAGGGCGAGAAACAGAGGGGCTGAAACAGAGGGCAAGAAACAGAGGGGCTGAATCAGAGGGGCTGAAACAGAGGGCGAGAAACAGAGGGGCTGAAACAGAGGGCGAGAAACAGAGGGGCTGAAACAGAGGGGCTGAAACAGAAGGGCTGAAACAGAGGGGCTGAAACAGAGGGCGAGAAACAAAGGGGCTGAAACAGAGGGGCTGAAACAGAGGGGCTGAAACAGAGGGGCTGATGCAGATGGCGAGAAACAGAGGGGCTGAAACAGAGGGCGAAAAATAGAGGGGCTGAAACAGAGTGCGAGAAACAGAGGGGCTGAAACAGAGGGGCTGAAACAGAGGGGTTGAATCAGAGGGGCTGAAACAGAGGGTGAGAAACAGAGGGCGAGAAACAGAGGGGCTGAAACAGAGGGGCTGAAACAGAGGGTGAGAAACAGAGGGGCTGAATCAGAGGGCGAGAAACATAGGGGCTGAAACAGAGGGGCTGAAAATGACGGGCTGACAAAGAGGGCGAGAAACTGAGGCGCAGAAACAGAGGGCGAGAAACAGAGGGGCTGAAACAGAGGGGCTGAAACAGAGGGGCTGAAACAGAGGGGCTGACACAGAGGGGCTGAAACAGAGGGGCTGAAACAAAGGGCGAGAAACAGAGGGGCCGAAACAGAGTGGCTGAAACACAGGGGCTGAAACAGAGGGGCTGAAACAGAGGGCGAGAAACAGAGGGGCTGAAACAGAGGGCGAGAAACAGAGGAGCTGAAACAGAGGGCGAGAAACAGAGGGGCTGAATCAGAGGGGCTGAAACAGAGGGCGAGAAACAGAGGGGCTGAAACAGAGGGCGAGAAACAGAGGGGCTGAAACAGAGGGGCTGAAACAGAAGGGCTGAAACAGAGGGGCTGAAACAGAGGGCGAGAAACATAGGGGCTGAATCAGAGGGGCTGAATCAGAGGGGCTGAAACAGAGTGGCTGAAACAGAGGGCGAGAAACAGAGGGGCTGAAACAGAGGGCGAGAAACAAAGGGGCTGAAACAGATGGGCTGAATCAGAGTGGCTGAAACAGAGTGGCTGACACAGAGGGCGAGAAACAGAGGGGCTGAAACAGAGGGTGTGAAACAGAGGGCGCGAAACAGAGGGGCTGAAACAGAGGGGCTGAAACAGAGGGGCTGAAACAGAGGGTGAGAAACAGAGGGTGAGAAACAGAGGGGCTGAATCAGAGGGCGAGAAACAGAGGGGCTGAAACAGAGGGGCTGAAACTGACAGGCTGACAAAGAGGGCGAGAAACTGAGGCGCAGAAACAGAGGGCGAGAAACAGAGGGGCTGAAACAGAGGGGCTGAAACAGAGGGCGAGAAACAGAGGGGCTGACACAGAGGGGCTGAAACCGAGGGGCTGAAACAAAGGGCGAGAAACAGAGGTGCCGAAACAGAGAGGCTGAAACAGAGGGGCTGAAACAGAGGGGCTGAAACAGAGGGCGAGAAACAGAGGGGCTGATACAGAGGGCGAGAAACAGAGGGGCTGAAACAGAGGGCGAGAAACAGAGGGGCTGAATCAGAGGGGCTGAAACAGAGGGCGAGAAACAGAGGGGCTGAAACAGAGGGCGAGAAACAGAGGGGCTGAAACAGAGGGGCTGAAACAGAAGGGCTGAAACAGAGGGGCTGAAACCGAGGGCGAGAAACAGAGGTGCTGAATCAGAGGGGCTGAATCAGAGGGGCTGAAACAGAGTGGCTGAAACAGAGGGCGAGAAACAGAGGGGCTGAAACAGAGGGTGAGACACAGAGGGCGAGAAACAGAGGGGCTGAAACAGAGGGCGAGAAACAGAGGTCGAGAAAGAGAGGGACTGAAACAGAGGGGCTGAAACAGAGGGGCTGAAACAGAGGCCGAGAAACAGAGGGGCTGAAACAGAGGGCGAGAAACAGAGGGGCTGAAACAGAGGGTGAGACACAGAGGGGCTGAAACAGAGGGGCTGAAACAGAGGGTGAGACACAGAGGGGCTGAAACAGAGGTCGAGAAACAGAGGGACTGAAACAGAGGGGCTGAAACAGAGGGGCTGAAACAGAGGCCGAGAAACAGAGGGGCTGAAACAGAGGGCGAGAAACAGAGGGGCTGAAACAGAGGGCGAGAAACAGAGGGGCTGAAACAGAGGGCGAGAAACAGAGGGGCTGAAACAGAGGGCGAGAAACAGAGGGGCTGAATCAGAGGGGCTGAAACAGAGGGCGAGAAACAGAGGGGCTGAAACAGAGGGCGAGAAACAGAGGTGCTGAAACAGAGGGGCTGAAACAGAAGGGCTGAAACAGAGGGGCTGAAACAGAGGGCGAGAAACAGAGGTGCTGAATCAGAGGGGCTGAATCAGAGGGGCTGAAACAGAGTGGCTGAAACAGAGGGCGAGAAACAGAGGGGCTGAAACAGATGGTGAGATACAGAGGGCGAGAAACAGAGGGGCTGAAACAGAGGGCGAGAAACAGAGGTCGAGAAACAGAGGGACTGAAACAGAGGGGCTGAAACAGAGGGCGAGAAACAGAGGGGTTGAAAAAGAGTGTGAGAAAAAGAGGGGCTGAATCAGAGGTGCTGAAAGAGGGGCTGAAACAGCGGGCGAGAAACAGAGGGGCTGAAACAGAGGGCGAGAAACAGAGGGGCTGAAACAGAGGGGCTGAAACAGAGGGGCTGAATCAGAGGGGCTGAAACAGAGGGCGAGAAAAAGAGGGGCTGAAACAGAGGGCGAGAAACAGAGGGGCTGAAACAGAGGGGCTGAAACAGAAGGGCTGAAACAGAGGGGCTGAAACAGAGGGCGAGAAACTAAGGAGCTGAATCAGAGGGGCTGAATCAGAGGGGCTGAAACAGAGTGGCTGAAACAGAGGGCGAGAAACAGAGGGGCTGAAACAGAGGGGCTGAAACAGAGGGGCTGAAACAGAGGGGCTGATGCAGATAGCGAGAAACAGAGGGGCTGAAACAGAGGGCGAAAAATAGAGGGGCTGAAACAGAGGGCGAGAAACAGAGGGTGAGAAACAGAGGGCGAGAAACAGAGGGGCTGAAACAGAGGGGCTGAAACAGAGGGGCTGAAACAGAGGGTGAGAAACAGAGGGGCTGAATCAGAGGGCGAGAAACATAGGGGCTGAAACAGAGGGGCTGAAACTGACGGGCTGACAAAGAGGGCGAGAAACTGAGGAGCAGAAACAGAGGGCGAGAAACAGAGGGGCTGAAACAGAGGGCGAGAAACAGAGGGGCTGAAACAGAGGGTGAGAAACAGAGGGGCTGAAACAGAGGTGCTGAAAGAGGGGCTGAAACAGAGGGGCTGAAACAGAGGGGCTGAAACAGAGAGCGAGAAACAGAGGGGCTGGCACAGAGAGGCTGAAACAGAGGGGCTGAAACAAAGGGCGAGAAACAGAGGGGCCGAAACAGAGTGGCTGAAACAGAGCGGCTGAAACAGAGGGGCTGAAACAGAGGGCGAGAAACAGAGGGGCTGAAACAGAGGGCGAGAAACAGAGGGGCTGAAAAAGAGGGCGAGAAACAGAGGGGCTGAAACAGAGGGTGAGAAACAGAGGGGCTGAAACAGAGGTGCTGAAACAGAAGGGCTGAAACAGAGGGGCTGAAACAGAGGGTGAGAAACAGAGGGGCTGAATCAGAGGTGCTGAATCAGAGGGGCTGAAACAGAGTGGCTGAAACAGAGGGCGAGAAACAGAGGGGCTGAAACAGACGGGCTGAAACAGAAGGGCTGAAACAGAGGGGCTGAAACAGAGGGCGAGAAACAAAGGGGCTGAAACAGATGGGCTGAATCAGAGGGGCTGAAACAGAGTGGCTGACACAGAGGGCGAGAAACAGAGGGGCTGAAACAGAGGGTGTGAAACAGAGGGCGAGAAACAGAGGGGCTGAAACAGAGGGGCTGAAACAGAGGGGCTAAAACAGAGGGGCTGATGCAGATGGCGAGAAACAGAGGGGCTGAAACAGAGGGCGAAAAATAGAGGGGCTGAAAGAGAGGGCGAGAAACAGAGGGTGAGAAACAGAGGGCGAGAAACAGAGGGGCTGAAACAGAGGGGCTGAAACACAGGGGCTGAATCAGATGGCGAGAAACAGAGGGGCTGAAACAGGGGCGAGAAACAGAGGGGCTGAAACAGAGGGCGAGAAACAGAGGGGCTGAAACAGAGGGGCTGAAACAGAGTAGAGACACAGCGGGGCTGAAACAGAGGGGCTGAAACAGAGGGCGACAAACAGAGGGGCTGAAACAGAGGGGCTGAAACAGAGGGCGAGAAACAGAGGGGCTGAAACAGAGGGCGAGAAACAGAGGTCGAGAAACAGAGTGGCTGGAATAGAGGGGCTGAATCAGAGGCCGAGAAACAGAGGTGCTGAAACAGTTTGGCTGAAACATTTTGTGAGAAACAGAGGGCGATAAACAGAGAGCGAGAAACAGAGTGGCTGAAACAGTGGGGCAGAAACAGAGTGCAAGAAAGAGAGGGCGAGAAACAGAGGGGATGAAACAGAGGGGCTGAATCTGAGGGCGAGAAGCAGAGGGGCTGAAACAGAGGGGCTGAAACAGAGGGCGAGACACAGTGGGGCTGAAACAGAGGGGCTGAAACAGAGGGCGAGAAACAGAGGGGCTGAAACAGAGGCGCTGAAACAGAGGGCGAGAAACAGAGGGGCTGAAACAGAGGGGCTGAATCAGAGGGCGAGAAACAGCGGGGCCGAAACACAGGGGCTGAAACAGAGTGCGAGACACAGCGGGGCTGAAACTGAGGGGCTGAAACAGAGGGCGAGAAACAGAGGGGCTGAAACAGAGGGGCTGAAACAGAGGGCGAGAAACAGAGGTCGAGAAACAGAGGGGCTGAAACAGACGGCCTGAATCAGAGGGCGAGAAACAGAGGGGTTGAAAAAGAGGGTGAGAAACAGAGGGGCTGAATCAGAGGTGCTGAAAGAGGGGCTGAAACAGAGGGGCTGAAACAGAGGGGCTGAAACAGAGGGCGAGAAACAGAGGGGCTGAAACAGAGGGCGAGAAACAGAGGGGCTGAATCAGAGGGGCTGAAACAGAGGGCGAGAAACAGAGGGGCTGAAACAGAGGGCGAGAAACAGAGGGGCTGAAACAGAGGGGCTGAAACAGAAGGGCTGAAACAGAGGTGCTGAAACAGAGGGCGAGAAACAAAGGAGCTGAATCAGAGGGGCTGAATCAGAGGGGCTGAAACAGAGTGGCTGAAACAGAGGGCGAGATACAGAGGGGCTGAAACAGAGGGTGTGAAACAGAGGGCGAGAAACAGGGGGGCTGAAACAGAGGGGCTGAAACAGAGGGGCTGAAACAGAGGGGCTGATGCAGATAGCGAGAAACAGAGGGCGAAAAATAGAGGGGCTGAAACAGAGGGCGAGAAACAGAGGGTGAGAAACAGAGGGCGAGAAACAGAGGGGCTGAAACAGAGGGGCTGAAACAGAGGGGCTGAAACAGAGGGTGAGAAACAGAGGGGCTGAATCAGAGGGCGAGAAACATAGCGGCTGAAACAGAGGGGCTGAAACTGACGGGCTGACAAAGAGGGCGAGTAACTGAGGCGCAGAAACAGAGGGCGAGAAACAGAGGGGCTGAAACAGAGGGGCTGAAACAGAGGGCGAGAAACAGAGGGGCTGAAACAGAGGGTGAGAAACAGAGGGGCTGAAACAGAGGTGCTGAAAGAGGGGCTGAAACAGAGGGGCTGAAACAGAGGGGCTGAAACAGAGGGCGAGTAACAGAGGGGCTGACACAGAGAGGCTGAAACAGAGGGGCTGAAACAAAGGCCGAGAAACAGAGGGGCCGAAACAGAGTGGCTGAAACAGAGGGGCTGAAACAGAGGGGCTGAAACAGAGGGCGAGAAACAGAGGGGCTGAAACAGAGGGCGAGAAACAGAGGGGCTGAAACAGAGGGCGAGAAACAGAGGGGCTGAATCAGAGGGGCTGAAACAGAGGGCGAGAAACAGAGGGGCTGAAACAGAGGGGCTGAAACAGAACGGCTGAAACAGACGGGCTGAAACAGAGGGCGAGAAACAGAGGGGCTGAAACAGAGGGGCTGAATCAGAGGTGCTGAAACAGAGGGGCTGAAACAGAGGGCGAGAAACAGAGGGGCTGAATCAGAGGTGCTGAATCAGAGGGGCTGAAACAGAGTGGCTGAAACAGAGGGCGAGAAACAGAGGGGCTGAAACAGAGGGGCTGAAACAGAAGGGCTGAAACAGAGGGGCTGAAACAGAGGGCGAGAAACAAAGGGGCTGAAACAGATGGGCTGAATCAGAGGGGCTGAAACAGAGTGGCTGACACAGAGGGCGAGAAACAGAGGGGCTGAAACAGAGGGTGTGAAACAGAGGGCGAGAAACAGAGGGGCTGAAACAGAGGGGCTGAAACAGAGGGGCTGAAACAGAGGGGCTGATGCAGATGGCGAGAAACAGAGGGGCTGAAACAGAGGGCGAAAAATAGAGGGGCTGAAACAGAGGGCGAGAAACAGAGGGTGAGAAACAGAGGGCGAGAAACAGAGGGGCTGAAACAGAGGGGCTGAAACACAGGGGCTGAATCAGATGGCGAGAAACAGAGGGGCTGAAACAGGGGGCGAGAAACAGAGGGGCTGAAACAGAGGGCGAGAAACAGAGGGGCTGAAACAGAGGGGCTGAAACAGAGTAGAGACACAGCGGGGCTGAAACAGAGGGGCTGAAACAGAGGGCGACAAACAGAGGGGCTGAAACAGAGGGGCTGAAACAGAGAGCGAGAAACAGAGGGGCTGAAACAGAGGGCGAGAAACAGAGGTCGAGAAACAGAGTGGCTGGAATAGAGGGGCTGAATCAGAGGCCGAGAAACAGAGGGGCTGAAACAGAGGGCGAGAAACAGAGGGGTTGAAACAGAGGGCGAGAAACAGAGGGGCTGAAACAGAGGGGCTGAAACAGAAGGGCTGAAACAGAGGTGCTGAAACAGAGGGCGAGAAACAAAGGAGCTGAATCAGAGGGGCTGAATCAGAGGGGCTGAAACAGAGTGGCTGAAACAGAGGGCGAGATACAGAGGGGCTGAAACAGAGGGTGTGAAACAGAGGGCGAGAAACAGGGGGGCTGAAACAGAGGGGCTGAAACAGAGGGGCTGAAACAGAGGGGCTGATGCAGATAGCGAGAAACAGAGGGCGAAAAATAGAGGGGCTGAAACAGAGGGCGAGAAACAGAGGGTGAGAAACAGAGGGCGAGAAACAGAGGGGCTGAAACAGAGGGGCTGAAACAGAGGGGCTGAAACAGAGGGTGAGAAACAGAGGGGCTGAATCAGAGGGCGAGAAACATAGGGGCTGAAACAGAGGGGCTGAAACTGACGGGCTGACAAAGAGGGCGAGTAACTGAGGCGCAGAAACAGAGGGCGAGAAACAGAGGGGCTGAAACAGAGGGGCTGAAACAGAGGGCGAGAAACAGAGGGGCTGAAACAGAGGGTGAGAAACAGAGGGGCTGAAACAGAGGTGCTGAAAGAGGGGCTGAAACAGAGGGGCTGAAACAGAGGGGCTGAAACAGAGGGCGAGTAACAGAGGGGCTGACACAGAGAGGCTGAAACAGAGGGGCTGAAACAAAGGCCGAGAAACAGAGGGGCCGAAACAGAGTGGCTGAAACAGAGGGGCTGAAACAGAGGGGCTGAAACAGAGGGCGAGAAACAGAGGGGCTGAAACAGAGGGCGAGAAACAGAGGGGCTGAAACAGAGGGCGAGAAACAGAGGGGCTGAATCAGAGGGGCTGAAACAGAGGGCGAGAAACAGAGGGGCTGAAACAGAGGGGCTGAAACAGAACGGCTGAAACAGACGGGCTGAAACAGAGGGCGAGAAACAGAGGGGCTGAAACAGAGGGGCTGAATCAGAGGTGCTGAAACAGAGGGGCTGAAACAGAGGGCGAGAAACAGAGGGGCTGAATCAGAGGTGCTGAATCAGAGGGGCTGAAACAGAGTGGCTGAAACAGAGGGCGAGAAACAGAGGGGCTGAAACAGAGGGGCTGAAACAGAAGGGCTGAAACAGAGGGGCTGAAACAGAGGGCGAGAAACAAAGGGGCTGAAACAGATGGGCTGAATCAGAGGGGCTGAAACAGAGTGGCTGACACAGAGGGCGAGAAACAGAGGGGCTGAAACAGAGGGTGTGAAACAGAGGGCGAGAAACAGAGGGGCTGAAACAGAGGGGCTGAAACAGAGGGGCTGAAACAGAGGGGCTGATGCAGATGGCGAGAAACAGAGGGGCTGAAACAGAGGGCGAAAAATAGAGGGGCTGAAACAGAGGGCGAGAAACAGAGGGTGAGAAACAGAGGGCGAGAAACAGAGGGGCTGAAACAGAGGTGCTGAAACACAGGGGCTGAATCAGATGGCGAGAAACAGAGGGGCTGAAACAGGGGGCGAGAAACAGAGGGGCTGAAACAGAGGGCGAGAAACAGAGGGGCTGAAACAGAGGGGCTGAAACAGAGTAGAGACACAGCGGGGCTGAAACAGAGGGGCTGAAACAGAGGGCGACAAACAGAGGGGCTGAAACAGAGGGGCTGAAACAGAGAGCGAGAAACAGAGGGGCTGAAACAGAGGGCGAGAAACAGAGGTCGAGAAACAGAGTGGCTGGAATAGAGGGGCTGAATCAGAGGCCGAGAAACAGAGGGGCTGAAACAGTTTGGCTGAAACATTTTGTGAGAAACAGAGGGCGAGAAACAGAGAGCGAGAAACAGAGTGGCTGAAACAGTGGGGCAGAAACAGAGTGCAAGAAAGAGAGGGCGAGAAACAGAGGGGATGAAACAGAGGGGCTGAATCTGAGGGCGAGAAGCAGAGGGGCTGAAACAGAGGGGCTGAAACAGAGGGCGAGACACAGTGGGGCTGAAACAGAGGGGCTGAAACAGAGGGCGAGAAACAGAGGGGCTGAAACAGAGGCGCTGAAACAGAGGGCGAGAAACAGAGGGGCTGAAACAGAGGGGCTGAATCAGAGGGCGAGAAACAGAGGGGCCGAAACACAGGGGCTGAAACAGAGTGCGCGACACAGCGGGGCTGAAACTGAGGGGCTGAAACAGAGGGCGAGAAACAGAGGGGCTGAAACAGAGGGGCTGAAACAGAGGGCGAGAAACAGAGGTCGAGAAACAGAGGGGCTGAAACAGACGGCCTGAATCAGAGGGCGAGAAACAGAGGGGCTGAAACAGAGGGGCTGAAACAGAGTAGAGACACAGCGGGGCTGAAACAGAGGGGCTGAAACAGAGGGCGACAAACAGAGGGGCTGAAACAGAGGGGCTGAAACAGAGAGCGAGAAACAGAGGGGCTGAAACAGAGGGCGAGAAACAGAGGTCGAGAAACAGAGTGGCTGGAATAGAGGGGCTGAATCAGAGGCCGAGAAACAGAGGGGCTGAAACAGTTTGGCTGAAACATTTTGTGAGAAACAGAGGGCGAGAAACAGAGAGCGAGAAACAGAGTGGCTGAAACAGTGGGGCAGAAACAGAGTGCAAGAAAGAGAGGGCGAGAAACAGAGGGGATGAAACAGAGGGGCTGAATCTGAGGGCGAGAAGCAGAGGGGCTGAAACAGAGGGGCTGAAACAGAGGGCGAGACACAGTGGGGCTGAAACAGAGGGGCTGAAACAGAGGGCGAGAAACAGAGGGGCTGAAACAGAGGCGCTGAAACAGAGGGCGAGAAACAGAGGGGCTGAAACAGAGGGGCTGAATCAGAGGGCGAGAAACAGAGGGGCCGAAACACAGGGGCTGAAACAGAGTGCGCGACACAGCGGGGCTGAAACTGAGGGGCTGAAACAGAGGGCGAGAAACAGAGGGGCTGAAACAGAGGGGCTGAAACAGAGGGCGAGAAACAGAGGTCGAGAAACAGAGGGGCTGAAACAGACGGCCTGAATCAGAGGGCGAGAAACAGAGGGGCTGAATCAGAGGGGCTGAAACAGTTTGGCAGAAACATTTTGTGAGAAACAGAGGGCGAGAAACAGAGGGGATGTAACATAGGGGCTGAATCAGAGGGGCTGAAACATAGGGCGAGAACCAGAGGGCGAGTAACAGAAGAGCTGAAACAGAGGGGCTGAAACAGGGGGTGAGAAACAGAGGGGCTGAAACAGAGGGTGAGAAACAGGGGCTGAAACAGAGGGCGAGAAACATAGGGGCTGAAACATTGGGCGAGAAAGACAGGGCGAGAAATAAAGGGCGAGAAACAGAGGGCGCGAAACAGAGGGCGAGAAACAGAGGGGCTGAAACAGACGTCGAGAAACAAGAGGGGCTGAAACAGAGGGGATGAAACAGAGGGCGAGAAACAGAGGTGGAGAAACAGAGGGGCTGAAACAGAGGGGCTGAAACAGGGGTGAGAAACAGAGGGGCTGAAACAGAGGGTGAGAAACAGGGGCTGAAACAGAGGGCGAGAAACAGAGGGGCTGAAAGAGATTGGCTGAAACAGAGGCCGAGCAACAGAGGGGCTGAAACAGTGGGTGAGAAACAGAGGGGCTGAAACAGAGGGGCTGAATCAGATGGCGAGAAACAGAGGGGCTGAAACAGGGGGCGAGAAACAGAGGGGCTGAAACAGAGGGCGAGAAACAGAGGGGCTGAAACAGAGGGGCTGAATCAGGGGGCGAGAAACAGAGGGGCTGAAACAGAGGGCGAGAAACAGAGGGGCTGAAACAGAGGGGCTGAAACAGAGGGGCTGAAACAGAGGGCGAGAAACAGAGGGGCTGACACAGAGGGGCTGAAACCGGGGGGCTGAAACAGAGGGGCTGAAACAGAGGGCTGAAACAGAGGGGCTGAATCAGAGGGGCTGAAACAGAGGGCGAGAATCAGAGGGGCTGAAACAGAAGGGCTGAAACTGAGGGGCTGACAAAGAGGGCGAGAGACAGTGGAGCTGAAACAGAGGGGCTGAAACAGAGGGCGAGAAACAGAGGGGCTAAAACAGAAGGGCTGAAACAGAGGGCGAGAAACAGATGGGCTGAAGCAGAGGGCGAGAAACAGAGGGGCTGAAACAGAGGGCGAGAAACACAGGGGCTGAAACAGAGGGCGAGAAACAGAGGGTGAGAAACAGAGTGCGAGAAACAGAGGGGCTGAAACAGAGGTGCTGAAACAGAGGGGCTGAAACAGAGGGGCTGAATCAGAGGTGCTGAAACAGAGGGGCTGAATCAGAGGGGCTGAAACAGAGGGCGAGAAACAGAGGGGCTGAAACAGAGGGCGAGAAACAGAGGGGCTGAACAGAGGGCGAGAAACAGAGGGGCTGAAACAGAGGGGCTGAAACAGAGGGCGAGAAACAGAGGGGCTGAAACAGAGGGCGAGAAGCAGAGGGGCTGAAACAGAGGGCGAGAAACAGAGGGGCTGAAACAGAGGGCGAGAAACAGAGGGGCTGAAACAGAGGGGCTGAAACAGAGGGGCTGAAACAGAGGGGCTGAAACATAGGGCGAGAAACAGAGGGGCTGAAACAGAGGGCGAGAAACAGAGGGGCTGAAACAGAGGGTGAGAAACAGAGGGGCTGAAACAGAGGTGCTGAAAGAGGGGCTGAAACAGAGGGGCTGAAACAGAGGGCGAGAAACAGAGGGGCTGAAACAGAGGGCGAGAAACAGAGGGGCTGAAACAGAGGGCGAGAAACAGAGGGGCTGAAACAGAGAGGCTGAAACATAAGGGCTGAAACAGAGGGGCTGAAACAGAGGGCGAGAAACAAAGGGGCTGAAACAGCGGGGCTGAATCAGAGGGGCTGAAACAGAGGGTGTGAAACAGAGGGCGAGAAACAGAGGGGCTGAAACAGAGGGGCTGAAACAGAGGGGCTGAAACAGAGGGGCTGATGCAGATGGCGAGAAACAGAGGGGCTGAAACAGAGGGCGAAAAATAGAGGGGCTGAAACAGAGGGCGAGAAACAGAGGGGCTGAAACAGAGGGACTGAAACAGAGGGTGTGAAACAGAGGGCGCGAAACAGAGGGGCTGAAACAGAGGGGCTGAAACAGAGGGGCTGAAACAGAGGGGCTGAAACAGAGGGTGAGAAACAGAGGGGCTGAATCAGAGGGCGAGAAACAGAGGGGCTGAAACAGAGGGGCTGAAACTGACAGGCTGACAAAGAGGGCGAGAAACTGAGGCGCAGAAACAGAGGGCGAGAAACAGAGGGGCTGAAACAGAGGGGCTGAAACAGAGGGCGAGAAACAGAGGGGCTGACACAGAGGGGCTGAAACCGAGGGGCTGAAACAAAGGGCGAGAAACAGAGGTGCCGAAACAGAGAGGCTGAAACAGAGGGGCTGAAACAGAGGGGCTGAAACAGAGGGCGAGAAACAGAGGGGCTGAAACAGAGGGCGAGAAACAGAGGGGCTGAAACAGAGGGCGAGAAACAGAGGGGCTGAATCAGAGGGGCTGAAACAGAGGGCGAGAAACAGAGGGGCTGAAACAGAGGGCGAGAAACAGAGGGGCTGAAACAGAGGGGCTGAAACAGAAGGGCTGAAACAGAGGGGCTGAAACAGAGGGCGAGAAACAGAGGTGCTGAATCAGAGGGGATGAATCAGAGGGGCTGAAACAGAGTGGCTGAAACAGAGGGCGAGAAACAGAGGGGCTGAAACAGAGGGTGAGACACAGAGGGCGAGAAACAGAGGGGCTGAAACAGAGGGCGAGAAACAGAGGTCGAGAAACAGAGGGACTGAAACAGAGGGGATGAAACAGAGGGGCTGAAACAGAGGCCGAGAAACAGAGGGGCTGAAACAGAGGGCGAGAAACAGAGGGGCTGAAACAGAGGCCGAGAAACAGAGGGGCTGAAACAGAGGGGCTGAAAGAGGGGCTGAAACAGAGGGGCTGAAACAGAGGGGCTGAAACACAGGGGCTGAAACAGAGGGGCTGAAACAGAGGGCGAGAAACAGAGGGGCTGAAACAGAGGGCGAGAAACAGAGGGGCTGAAACAGAGGGCGAGAAACAGAGGGGCTGAATCAGAGGGGCTGAAACAGAGGGCGAGAAACAGAGGGGCTGAAACAGAGGGCGAGAAACAGAGGGGCTGAAACAGAGGGGCTGAAACAGAAGGGCTGAAACAGAGGGGCTGAAACAGAGGGCGAGAAACAGAGGGGCTGAATCAGAGGGGCTGAATCAGAGGGGCTGAAACAGAGTGGCTGAAACAGAGGGCGAGAAACAGAGGGGCTGAAACAGAGGGGCTGAAACAGAAGGGCTGAAACAGAGGGGCTGAAACAGAGGGCGAGAAACAAAGGGGCTGAAACAGATGGGCTGAATCAGAGTGGCTGAAACAGAGTGGCTGACACAGAGGGCGAGAAACAGAGGGGCTGAAACAGAGGGTGTGAAACAGAGGGCGAGAAACAGAGGGGCTGAAACAGAGGGGCTGAAACAGAGGGGCTGAAACAGAGGGGCTGAAACAGAGAGTGAGAAACAGAGGGGCTGAATCAGAGAGCGAGAAACAGAGGGGCTGAAACAGAGGGGCTGAAACTGACAGGCTGACAAAGAGGGCGAGAAACTGAGGCGCAGAAACAGAGGGCGAGAAACAGAGGGGCTGAAACAGAGGGGCTGAAACAGAGGGCGAGAAACAGAGGGGCTGACACAGAGGGGCTGAAACCGAGGGGCTGAAACAAAGGGCGAGAAACAGACTTGCCGAAACAGAGAGGTTGAAACAGAGGGGCTGAAACAGAGGGGCTGAAACAGAGGGCGAGAAACAGAGGGGCTGAAACAGAGGGCGAGAAACAGAGGGGCTGAAACAGAGGGCGAGAAACAGAGGGGCTGAATCAGAGGGGCTGAAACAGAGGGCGAGAAACAGAGGGGCTGAAACAGAGGGCGAGAAACAGAGGGGCTGAAACAGAGGGGCTGAAACAGAAGGGCTGAAACAGAGGGGCTGAAACAGAGGGCGAGAAACAGAGGTGCTGAATCAGAGGGGATGAATCAGAGGGGCTGAAACAGAGTGGCTGAAACAGAGGGCGAGAAACAGAGGGGCTGAAACAGCGGGTGAGACACAGAAGGCGAGAAACAGAGGGGCTGAAACAGAGGGCGAGAAACAGAGGTCGAGAAACAGAGGGACTGAAACAGAGGGGCTGAAACAGAGGGGCTGAAACAGAGGCCGAGAAACAGAGGGGCTGAAACAGAGGGCGAGAAACAGAGGGGCTGAAACAGAGGCCGAGAAACAGAGGGGCTGAAACAGAGGGGCTGAAAGAGGGGCTGAAACAGAGGGGCTGAGACAGAGGGGCTGAAACTGAGGGGCTGAAACAGAGGGCGAGAAAAAGAGGGGCTGACACAGAGGGGCTGAAACAGAGGGGCTGAAACAAAGGGCGAGAAACAGAGGGGCCGAAACAGAGGGGCTGAAACAGAGGGGCTGAAACAGAGGGGCTGAAACAGAGGGCGAGAAACAGAGGGGCTGAAACAGAGGGCGAGAAACAGAGGGGCTGAAACAGCGGGCGAGAAACAGAGGGGCTGAATCAGAGGGGCTGAAACAGAGGGCGAGAAACAGAGGGGCTGAAACAGAGGGCGAGAAACAGAGGGGCTGAAACAGAGGGGCTGAAACAGAAGGGCTGAAACAGAGGGGCTGAAACAGAGGGCGAGAAACAGAGGGGCTGATTCAGAGGTGCTGAATCAGGGGGGCTGAAACAGAGTGGCTGAAACAGAGGGCGAGAAACAGAGGGGCTGAAACAGAGGGGCTGAAACAGAAGGGCTGAAACAGAGGGGCTGAAACAGAGGGCGAGAAACAAAGGGGCTGAAACAGATGGGCTGAATCAGAGGGGCTGAAACAGAGTCGCTGACACAGAGGGCGAGAAACAGAGGGGCTGAAACAGAGGGTGTGAAACAGAGGGCGAGAAACAGAGGGGCTGAAACAGAGGGGCTGAAACAGAGGGGCTGAAACAGAGGGGCTGATGCAGATGGCGAGAAACAGAGGGGCTGAAACAGAGGGCGAAAAATAGAGGGGCTGAAACAGAGAGCGAGAAACAGAGGTGAGAAACAGAGGGCGAGAAACAGAGGGGCTGAAACAGAGGGGCTGAAACACAGGGGCTGAAACAGAGGGGCTGAAACAGAGGGTGAGAAACAGAGGGGCTGAATCAGAGGGCGAGAAACAGAGGGGCTGAAACAGAGGGGCTGAAACTGACAGGCTGACAAAGAGGGCGAGAAACAGAGGTGCAGAAACAGAGGGCGAGAAACATAGGGGCTGAAACAGAGGGTCTGAAACAGAGGGCGAGAAACAGAGGGGCTGACACTGAGGGGCTGAAACAGAGGGGCTGAAACAAAGGGCGAGAAACAGAGGTGCCGAAACAGAGGGGCTGAAACAGAGGGGCTGATACAGAGGCGCTGAAACAGAGGGCGAGAAACAGAGGGGCTGAAACAGAGGGCGAGAAACAGAGGGGCTGAAACAGAGGGCGAGAAACAGAGGGGCTGAATCAGAGGGGCTGAAACAGAGGGCGAGAAACAGAGGGGCTGAAACAGAGGGCGAGAAACAGAGGTGCTGAAACAGAGGGGCTGAAACAGAAGGGCTGAAACAGAGGGGCTGAAACAGAGGGCGAGAAACAGAGGGGCTGAATCAGAGGGGCTGAATCAGAGGGGCTGAAACAGAGTGGCTGAAACAGAGGGCGAGAAACAGAGGGGCTGAAACAGAGGGTGAGATACAGAGGGCGAGAAACAGAGGGGCTGAAACAGAGGGCGAGAAACAGAGGTGCTGAATCAGAGGGGCTGAAACAGAGTGGCTGAAACAGAGGGCGAGAAACAGAGGGGTTGAAAAAGAGGGTGAGAAAAAGAGGGGCTGAATCAGAGGTGCTGAAAGAGGGGCTGAAACAGCGGGCGAGAAACAGAGGGGCTGAAACAGAGGGCGAGAAACAGAGGGGCTGAAACAGAGGGGCTGAAACAGAGGGGCTGAATCAGAGGGGCTGAAACAGAGGGCGAGAAAAAGAGGGGCTGAAACAGAGGGCGAGAAACAGAGGGGCTGAAACAGAGGGGCTGAAACAGAGGGGCTGAAACAGAGGGGCTGAAACAGAGGGCGAGAAACAAAGGAGCTGAATCAGAGGGGCTGAATCAGAGGGGCTGAAACAGAGTGGTTGAAACAGAGGGCGAGAAACAGAGGGGCTGAAACAGAGGGTGTGAAACAGAGGGCGAGAAACAGGGGGGCTGAAACAAAGGGGCTGAAACAGAGGGGCTGAAACATAGGGCGAGAACCAGAGGGCGAGTAACAGAAGAGCTGAAACAGAGGGGCTGAAACAGGGGGTGAGAAACAGAGGGGCTGAAACAGAGGGTGAGAAACAGGGGCTGAAACAGAGGGCGAGAAACATAGGGGCTGAAACATAGGGCGAGAAAGACAGGGCGAGAAATAAAGGGCGAGAAACAGAGGGCGCGAAACAGAGGGCGAGAAACAGAGGGGATGTAACATGGGGGCTGAATCAGAGGGGCTGAAACATAGGGCGAGAACCAGAGGGCGAGTAACAGAAGAGCTGAAACAGAGGGGCTGAAACAGTGGGTGAGAAACAGAGGGGCTGAAACAGAGGGTGAGAAACAGGGGCTGAAACAGAGGTCGAGAAACATAGGGGCTGAAACATAGGGCGAGAAAGACAGGGCGAGAAATAAAGGGCGAGAAACAGAGGGCGCGAAACAGAGGGCGAGAAACAGAGGGGCTGAAACAGACGTCGAGAAACAAGAGGGGCTGAAACAGAGGGGATGAAACTGAGGGCGAGAAACAGAGGTGGAGAAACAGAGGGGCTGAAACAGAGGGGCTGAAACAGGGGTGAGAAACAGAGGGGCTGAAACAGAGGGTGAGAAACAGGGGCTGAAACAGAGGGCGAGAAACAGAGAGGCTGAAAGAGATTGGCTGAAACAGAGGGCGAGCAACAGAGGGGCTGAAACAGTGGGTGAGAAACAGAGGGGCTGAAACAGAGGGGCTGAATCAGATGGCGAGAAACAGAGGGGCTGAAACAGGGGGCGGGAAACAGAGGGGCTGAAACAGAGGGCGAGAAACAGAGGGGCTGAAACAGAGGGGCTGAATCAGGGGGCGAGAAACAGAGGGGCTGAAACAGAGGGCGAGAAACAGAGGGGCTGAAACAGAGGGGCTGAAACAGAGGGGCTGAAACAGAGGGCGAGAAACAGAGGGGCTGAAACAGAGGGCGAGAAACAGAGGGGCTGAAACAGAGGGCGAGAAACAGAGGGGCTGACACAGAGGGGCTGAAACCGGGGGGCTGAAACAGAGGGGCTGAAACAGAGGCCTGAAACAGAGGGGCTGAATCAGAGGGGCTGAAACAGAGGGCGAGAATCAGAGGGGCTGAAACAGAAGGGCTGAAACTGAGGGGCTGACAAAGAGGGCGAGAAACAGTGGAGCTGAAACAGAGGGGCTGAAACAGAGGGCGAGAAACAGAGGGGCTGAAACAGAGGGCGAGAAACAGAGGTGCTGAATCAGAGGGGCTGAATCAGAGGGGCTGAAACAGAGTGGCTGAAACAGAGGGCGAGAAACAGAGGGGCTGAAACAGGGGGCGGGAAACAGAGGGGCTGAAACAGAGGGCGAGAAACAGAGGGGCTGAAACAGAGGGGCTGAATCAGGGGGCGAGAAACAGAGGGGCTGAAACAGAGGGCGAGAAACAGAGGGGCTGAAACAGAGGGGCTGAAACAGAGGGGCTGAAACAGAGGGCGAGAAACAGAGGGGCTGAAACAGAGGGCGAGAAACAGAGGGGCTGAAACAGAGGGCGAGAAACAGAGGGGCTGACACAGAGGGGCTGAAACCGGGGGGCTGAAACAGAGGGGCTGAAACAGAGGGCTGAAACAGAGGGGCTGAATCAGAGGGGCTGAAACAGAGGGCGAGAATCAGAGGGGCTGAAACAGAAGGGCTGAAACTGAGGGGCTGACAAAGAGGGCGAGAAACAGTGGAGCTGAAACAGAGGGGCTGAAACAGAGGGCGAGAAACAGAGGGGCTGAAACAGAGGGCGAGAAACAGAGGTGCTGAATCAGAGGGGCTGAATCAGAGGGGCTGAAACAGAGTGGCTGAAACAGAGGGCGAGAAACAGAGGGGCTGAAACAGAGGGTGAGATACAGAGGGCGAGAAACAGAGGGGCTGAAACAGAGGGCGAGAAACAGAGGGGCTGAAACAGAGGGCGAGAAACAGAGGTGCTGAATCAGAGGGGCTGAATCAGAGGGGCTGAAACAGAGTGGCTGAAACAGAGGGCGAGAAACAGAGGGGCTGAAACAGAGGGTGAGATACAGAGGGCGAGAAACAGAGGGGCTGAAACAGAGGGCGAGAAACAGAGGTCGAGAAACAGAGGGACTGAAACAGAGGGGCTGAAACAGAGGGCGAGAAACAGAGGGGTTGAAAAAGAGGGTGAGAAAAAGAGGGGCTGAATCAGAGGTGCTGAAAGAGGGGCTGAAACAGCGGGCGAGAAACAGAGGGGCTGAAACAGAGGGCGAGAAACAGAGGGGCTGAAACAGAGGGGCTGAAACAGAGGGGCTAAATCAGAGGGGCTGAAACAGAGGGCGAGAAAAAGAGGGGCTGAAACAGAGGGCGAGAAACAGAGGGGCTGAAACAGAGGGGCTGAAACAGAAGGGCTGAAACAGAGGGGCTGAAACAGAGGGCGAGAAACAGAGGGGCTGAAACAGAGGGTGAGATACAGAGGGCGAGAAACAGAGTGGCTGAAATAGAGGGCGAGAAACAGAGGTCGAGAAACAGAGGGACTGAAACAGAGGGGCTGAAACAGAGGGCGAGAAACAGAGGGGTTGAAAAAGAGGGTGAGAAAAAGAGGGGCTGAATCAGAGGTGCTGAAAGAGGGGCTGAAACAGCGGGCGAGAAACAGAGGGGCTGAAACAGAGGGCGAGAAACAGAGGGGCTGAAACAGAGGGGCTGAAACAGAGGGGCTAAATCAGAGGGGCTGAAACAGAGGGCGAGAAAAAGAGGGGCTGAAACAGAGGGCGAGAAACAGAGGGCGAGAAACAAAGGAGCTGAATCAGAGGGGCTGAATCAGAGGGGCTGAAACAGAGTGGCTGAAACAGAGGGCGAGAAACAGAGGGGCTGAAGCAGAGGGTGTGAAACAGAGGGCGAGAAACAGGGGGGCTGAAACAAAGGGGCTGAAACAGAGGGGCTGAAACATAGGGCGAGAACCAGAGGGCGAGTAACAGAAGAGCTGAAACAGAGGGGCTGAAACAGGGGGTGAGAAACAGAGGGGCTGAAACAGAGGGTGAGAAACAGGGGCTGAAACAGACGGCGAGAAACAGAGGGGCTGAAACAGAGGGCGAGAAACAGAGGGGCTGAATCAGAGGGGCTGAAACAGAGGGGGAGAAACAGAGGGGCTGAAACAGAGGGCGAGAAACAGAGGGGCTGAAACAGAGGGGCTGAAACAGAGGGGCTGAATCAGAGGGGCTGAAACAGGGGTGAGAAACAGAGGGGCTGAAACAGAGGGTGAGAAACAGGGGCTGAAACAGAGGGCGAGAAACAGAGGGGCTGAAAGAGATTGGCTGAAACAGAGGGCGAGCAACAGAGGGGCTGAAACAGTGGGTGAGAAACAGAGGGGCTGAAACAGAGGGGCTGAATCAGATGGCGAGAAACAGAGGGGCTGAAACAGGGGGCGAGAAACAGAGGGGCTGAAACAGAGGGCGAGAAACAGAGGGGCTGAAACAGAGGGGCTGAATCAGGGGGCGAGAAACAGAGGGGCTGAAACAGAGGGCGAGAAACAGAGGGGCTGAAACAGAGGGGCTGAAACAGAGGGGCTGAAACAGAGGGCGAGAAACAGAGGGGCTGAAACAGAGGGCGAGAAACAGAGGGGCTGAAACAGAGGGCGAGAAACAGAGGGGCTGACACAGAGGGGCTGAAACCGGGGGGCTGAAACAGAGGGGCTGAAACAGAGGTCTGAAACAGAGGGGCTGAATCAGAGGGGCTGAAACAGAGGGCGAGAATCAGAGGGGCTGAAACAGAAGGGCTGAAACTGAGGGGCTGACAAAGAGGGCGAGAAACAGTGGAGCTGAAACAGAGGGGCTGAAACAGAGGGCGAGAAACAGAGGGGGTAAAACAGAAGGGCTGAAACAGTGGGCGAGAAACAGATGGGCTGAAGCAGAGGGCGAGAAACAGAGGGGCTGAAACAGAGGGCGAGAAACACAGGGGCTGAAACAGAGGGCGAGAAACAGATGGTGAGAAACAGAGTGCGAGAAACAGAGGGGCTGAAACAGAGGTGCTGAAACAGAGGGGCTGAAACAGAGGGGCTGAATCAGAGGTGCTGAAACAGAGGGGCTGAATCAGAGGGGCTGAAACAGAGGGCGAGAAACAGAGGGGCTGAAACAGAGGGCGAGAAACAGAGGGGCTGAACAGAGGGCGAGAAACAGAGGGGCTGAAACAGAGGGGCTGAAACAGAGGGCGAGAAACAGAGGGGCTGAAACAGAGGGCGAGAAGCAGAGGGGCTGAAACAGAGGGCGAGAAACAGAGCGGCTGAAACAGAGGGCGAGAAACAGAGGGGCTGAAACAGAGGGGCTGAAACATAGGACGAGAAACAGAGGGGCTGAAACAGAGGGCGAGAAACAGAGGGGCTGAAACAAAGGGTGAGAAACATAGGGGCTGAAACAGAGGTGCTGAAAGAGGGGCTGAAACAGAGGGGCTGAAACAGAGGGCGAGAAACAGAGGGGCTGAAAGAGAGGGCGAGAAACAGAGGGGCTGAAACAGAGGGCGAGAAACAGAGGGGCTGAAACAGAGAGGCTGAAACATAAGGGCTGAAACAGATGGGCTGAAACAGAGGGCGAGAAACAAAGGGGCTGAAACAGAAGGGCTGAATCAGAGGGGCTGAAACAGAGGGTGTGAAACAGAGGGCGAGAAACAGAGGGGCTGAAACAGAGGGGCTGAAACAGAGGGGCTGAAACAGAGGGGCTGATGCAGATGGCGAGAAACAGAGGGGCTGAAACAGAGGGCGAAAAATAGAGGGGCTGAAACAGAGGGCGAGAAACAGAGGGGCTGAAACAGAGGGGCTGAAACAGAGGGTTTGAATCAGAGGGGCTGAAACAGAGGGTGAGAAACAGAGGGCGAGAAACAGAGGGGCTGAAACAGAGGGGCTGAAACAGAGGGTGAGAAACAGAGGGGCTGAATCAGAGGGCGAGAAACATAGGGGCTGAAACAGAGGGGCTGAAAATGACGGGCTGACAAAGAGGGCGAGAAACTGAGGCGCAGAAACAGAGGGCGAGAAACAGAGGGGCTGAAATAGAGGGGCTGAAACAGAGGGCGAGAAACAGAGGGGCTGACACAGAGGGGCTGAAACAGAGGGGCTGAAACAAAGGGCGAGAAACAGAGGGGCTGAAACAGAGTGGCTGAAACACAGGGGCTGAAACAGAGGGGCTGAAACAGAGGGCGAGAAACAGAGGGGCTGAAACAGAGGGCGAGAAACAGAGGGGCTGAAACAGAGGGCGAGAAACAGAGGGGCTGAATCAGAGGGGCTGAAACAGAGGGCGAGAAACAGAGGGGCTGAAACAGAGGGCGAGAAACAGAGGGGCTGAAACAGAGGGGCTGAAACAGAAGGGCTGAAACAGAGGGGCTGAAACAGAGGGCGAGAAACAGAGGGGCTGAATCAGAGGGGCTGAATCAGAGGGTCTGAAACAGAGTGGCTGAAACAGAGGGCGAGAAACAGAGGGGCTGAAACAGAGCGGCTGAAACAGAAGGGCTGAAACAGAGGGGCTGAAACAGAGGGCGAGAAACAAAGGGGCTGAAACAGATGGGCTGAATCAGAGTGGCTGAAACAGAGTGGCTGACACAGAGGGCGAGAAACAGAGGGGCTGAAACAGAGGGTGTGAAACAGAGGGCGCGAAACAGAGGGGCTTAAACAGAGGGGCTGAAACAGAGGGGCTGAAACAGAGGGGCTGAAACAGAGGGTGAGAAACAGAGGGGCTGAATCAGAGGGCGAGAAACAGAGGGGCTGAAACAGAGGGGCTGAAACTGACAGGCTGACAAAGAGGGCGAGAAACTGAGGCGCAGAAACAGAGGGCGAGAAACAGAGGGGCTGAAACAGAGGGGCTGAAACAGAGGGCGAGAAACAGAGGGGCTGACACAGAGGGGCTGAAACCGAGTGGCTGAAACAAAGGGCGAGAAACAGAGGTGCCGAAACAGAGAGGCTGAAACAGAGGGGCTGAAACAGAGGGGCTGAAACAGAGGGCGAGAAACAGAGGGGCTGAAACAGAGGGCGAGAAACAGAGGGGCTGAAACAGAGGGCGAGAAACAGAGGGGCTGAAACAGAGGGGCTGAAACAGAAGGGCTGAAACAGAGGGGCTGAAACAGAGGGCGAGAAACAGAGGTGCTGAATCAGAGGGGATGAATCAGAGGGGCTGAAACAGAGTGGCTGAAACAGAGGGCGAGAAACAGAGGGGCTGAAACAGAGGGCGAGAAACAGAGGTCGAGAAACAGAGGGACTGAAACAGAGGGGCTGAAACAGAGGGGCTGAAACAGAGGCCGAGAAACAGAGGGGCTGAAACAGAGGGCGAGAAACAGAGGGGCTGAAACAGAGGCCGAGAAACAGAGGGGCTGAAACAGAGGGGCTGAAAGAGGGGCTGAAACAGAGGGGCTGAAACACAGGGGCTGAAACACAGGGGCTGAAACAGAGGGGCTGAAACAGAGGGCGAGAAACAGAGGGGCTGAAACAGAGGGCGAGAAACAGAGGGGCTGAAACAGAGGGCGAGAAACAGAGGGGCTGAATCAGAGGGGCTGAAACAGAGGGCGAGAAACAGAGGGGCTGAAACAGAGGGCGAGAAACAGAGGGGCTGAAACAGAGGGGCTGAAACAGAAGGGCTGAAACAGAGGGGCTGAAACAGAGGGCGAGAAACAGAGGGGCTGAATCAGAGGGGCTGAATCAGAGGGGCTGAAACAGAGTGGCTGAAACAGAGGCCGAGAAACAGAGGGGCTGAAACAGAGGGGCTGAAACAGAGGGGCTGAAACAGAGGGCGAGAAACAAAGGGGCTGAAACAGATGGGCTGAATCAGAGTGGCTGAAACAGAGTGGCTGACACAGAGGGCGAGAAACAGAGGGGCTGAAACAGAGGGTGTGAAACAGAGGGCGCGAAACAGAGGGGCTGAAACAGAGGGGCTGAAACAGAGGGGCTGAAACAGAGGGGCTGAAACAGAGGGTGAGAAACAGAGGGGCTGAATCAGAGGGCGAGAAACAGAGGGGCTGAAACAGAGGGGCTGAAACTGACAGGCTGACAAAGAGGGCGAGAAACTGAGGCGCAGAAACAGAGGGCGAGAAACAGAGGGGCTGAAACAGAGGGGCTGAAACAGAGGGCGAGAAACAGAGGGGCTGACACAGAGGGGCTGAAACCGAGGGGCTGAAACAAAGGGCGAGAAACAGAGGTGCCGAAACAGAGAGGCTGAAACAGAGGGGCTGAAACAGAGGGGCTGAACAGAGGGCGAGAAACAGAGGGGCTGAAACAGAGGGGCTGAAACAGAGGGCGAGAAACAGAGGGGCTGAAACAGAGGGCGAGAAGCAGAGGGGCTGAAACAGAGGGCGAGAAACAGAGCGGCTGAAACAGAGGGCGAGAAACAGAGGGGCTGAAACAGAGGGGCTGAAACATAGGACGAGAAACAGAGGGGCTGAAACAGAGGGCGAGAAACAGAGGGGCTGAAACAAAGGGTGAGAAACATAGGGGCTGAAACAGAGGTGCTGAAAGAGGGGCTGAAACAGAGGGGCTGAAACAGAGGGCGAGAAACAGAGGGGCTGAAAGAGAGGGCGAGAAACAGAGGGGCTGAAACAGAGGGCGAGAAACAGAGGGGCTGAAACAGAGAGGCTGAAACATAAGGGCTGAAACAGAGGGGCTGAAACAGAGGGCGAGAAACAAAGGGGCTGAAACAGAAGGGCTGAATCAGAGGGGCTGAAACAGAGGGTGTGAAACAGAGGGCGAGAAACAGAGGGGCTGAAACAGAGGGGCTGAAACAGAGGGGCTGAAACAGAGGGGCTGATGCAGATGGCGAGAAACAGAGGGGCTGAAACAGAGGGCGAAAAATAGAGGGGCTGAAACAGAGGGCGAGAAACAGAGGGGCTGAAACAGAGGGGCTGAAACAGAGGGTTTGAATCAGAGGGGCTGAAACAGAGGGTGAGAAACAGAGGGCGAGAAACAGAGGGGCTGAAACAGAGGGGCTGAAACAGAGGGTGAGAAACAGAGGGGCTGAATCAGAGGGCGAGAAACATAGGGGCTGAAACAGAGGGGCTGAAAATGACGGGCTGACAAAGAGGGCGAGAAACTGAGGCGCAGAAACAGAGGGCGAGAAACAGAGGGGCTGAAATAGAGGGGCTGAAACAGAGGGCGAGAAACAGAGGGGCTGACACAGAGGGGCTGAAACAGAGGGGCTGAAACAAAGGGCGAGAAACAGAGGGGCTGAAACAGAGTGGCTGAAACACAGGGGCTGAAACAGAGGGGCTGAAACAGAGGGCGAGAAACAGAGGGGCTGAAACAGAGGGCGAGAAACAGAGGGGCTGAAACAGAGGGCGAGAAACAGAGGGGCTGAATCAGAGGGGCTGAAACAGAGGGCGAGAAACAGAGGGGCTGAAACAGAGGGCGAGAAACAGAGGGGCTGAAACAGAGGGGCTGAAACAGAAGGGCTGAAACAGAGGGGCTGAAACAGAGGGCGAGAAACAGAGGGGCTGAATCAGAGGGGCTGAATCAGAGGGTCTGAAACAGAGTGGCTGAAACAGAGGGCGAGAAACAGAGGGGCTGAAACAGAGCGGCTGAAACAGAAGGGCTGAAACAGAGGGGCTGAAACAGAGGGCGAGAAACAAAGGGGCTGAAACAGATGGGCTGAATCAGAGTGGCTGAAACAGAGTGGCTGACACAGAGGGCGAGAAACAGAGGGGCTGAAACAGAGGGTGTGAAACAGAGGGCGCGAAACAGAGGGGCTGAAACAGAGGGGCTGAAACAGAGGGGCTGAAACAGAGGGGCTGAAACAGAGGGTGAGAAACAGAGGGGCTGAATCAGAGGGCGAGAAACAGAGGGGCTGAAACAGAGGGGCTGAAACTGACAGGCTGACAAAGAGGGCGAGAAACTGAGGCGCAGAAACAGAGGGCGAGAAACAGAGGGGCTGAAACAGAGGGGCTGAAACAGAGGGCGAGAAACAGAGGGGCTGACACAGAGGGGCTGAAACCGAGTGGCTGAAACAAAGGGCGAGAAACAGAGGTGCCGAAACAGAGAGGCTGAAACAGAGGGGCTGAAACAGAGGGGCTGAAACAGAGGGCGAGAAACAGAGGGGCTGAAACAGAGGGCGAGAAACAGAGGGGCTGAAACAGAGGGCGAGAAACAGAGGGGCTGAAACAGAGGGGCTGAAACAGAAGGGCTGAAACAGAGGGGCTGAAACAGAGGGCGAGAAACAGAGGTGCTGAATCAGAGGGGATGAATCAGAGGGGCTGAAACAGAGTGGCTGAAACAGAGGGCGAGAAACAGAGGGGCTGAAACAGAGGGCGAGAAACAGAGGTCGAGAAACAGAGGGACTGAAACAGAGGGGCTGAAACAGAGGGGCTGAAACAGAGGCCGAGAAACAGAGGGGCTGAAACAGAGGGCGAGAAACAGAGGGGCTGAAACAGAGGCCGAGAAACAGAGGGGCTGAAACAGAGGGGCTGAAAGAGGGGCTGAAACAGAGGGGCTGAAACACAGGGGCTGAAACACAGGGGCTGAAACAGAGGGGCTGAAACAGAGGGCGAGAAACAGAGGGGCTGAAACAGAGGGCGAGAAACAGAGGGGCTGAAACAGAGGGCGAGAAACAGAGGGGCTGAATCAGAGGGGCTGAAACAGAGGGCGAGAAACAGAGGGGCTGAAACAGAGGGCGAGAAACAGAGGGGCTGAAACAGAGGGGCTGAAACAGAAGGGCTGAAACAGAGGGGCTGAAACAGAGGGCGAGAAACAGAGGGGCTGAATCAGAGGGGCTGAATCAGAGGGGCTGAAACAGAGTGGCTGAAACAGAGGGCGAGAAACAGAGGGGCTGAAACAGAGGGGCTGAAACAGAGGGGCTGAAACAGAGGGCGAGAAACAAAGGGGCTGAAACAGATGGGCTGAATCAGAGTGGCTGAAACAGAGTGGCTGACACAGAGGGCGAGAAACAGAGGGGCTGAAACAGAGGGTGTGAAACAGAGGGCGCGAAACAGAGGGGCTGAAACAGAGGGGCTGAAACAGAGGGGCTGAAACAGAGGGGCTGAAACAGAGGGTGAGAAACAGAGGGGCTGAATCAGAGGGCGAGAAACAGAGGGGCTGAAACAGAGGGGCTGAAACTGACAGGCTGACAAAGAGGGCGAGAAACTGAGGCGCAGAAACAGAGGGCGAGAAACAGAGGGGCTGAAACAGAGGGGCTGAAACAGAGGGCGAGAAACAGAGGGGCTGACACAGAGGGGCTGAAACCGAGGGGCTGAAACAAAGGGCGAGAAACAGAGGTGCCGAAACAGAGAGGCTGAAACAGAGGGGCTGAAACAGAGGGGCTGAAACAGAGGGCGAGAAACAGAGGGGCTGAAACAGAGGGCGAGAAACAGAGGGGCTGAAACAGAGGGCGAGAAACAGAGGGGCTGAATCAGAGGGGCTGAAACAGAGGGCGAGAAACAGAGGGGCTGAAACAGAGGGCGAGAAACAGAGGGGCTGAAACAGAAGGGCTGAAACAGAGGGGCTGAAACAGAGGGCGAGAAACAGAGGTGCTGAATCAGAGGGGATGAATCAGAGGGGCTGAAACAGAGTGGCTGAAACAGAGGGCGAGAAACAGAGGGGCTGAAACAGAGGGTGAGACACAGAGGGCGAGAAACAGAGGGGCTGAAACAGAGGGCGAGAAACAGAGGTCGAGAAACACAGGGACTGAAACAGAGGGGCTGAAACAGAGGGGCTGAAACAGAGGCTGAGAAACAGAGGGGCTGAAACAGAGGGCGAGAAACAGAGGGGCTGAAACAGAGGCCGAGAAACAGAGGGGCTGAAACAGAGGGGCTGAAAGAGGGGCTGAAACAGAGGAGCTGAAACAGAGGGGCTGAAACTGAGGGGCTGAAACAGAGGGCGAGAAAAAGAGGGGCTGACACAGAGGGGCTGAAACAGAGGGGCTGAAACAAAGGGCGAGAAACAGAGGGGCCGAAACAGAGGGGCTGAAACAGAGGGCGAGAAACAGAGGTGCTGAAACAGAGGGGCTGAAACAGAAGGGCTGAAACAGAGGGGCTGAAACAGAGGGCGAGAAACAGAGGTGCTGAATCAGAGGGGCTGAATCAGAGGGGCTGAAACAGAGTGGCTGAAACAGAGGGCGAGAAACAGAGGGGCTGAAACAGAGGGTGAGATACAGAGGGCGAGAAACAGAGGGGCTGAAACAGAGGGCGAGAAACAGAGGTCGAGAAACAGAGGGACTGAAACAGAGGGGCTGAAACAGAGGGCGAGAAACAGAGGGGTTGAAAAAGAGGGTGAGAAAAAGAGGGGCTGAATCAGAGGTGCTGAAAGAGGGGCTGAAACAGCGGGCGAGAAACAGAGGGGCTGAAACAGAGGGCGAGAAACAGAGGGGCTGAAACAGAGGGGCTGAAACAGAGGGGCTAAATCAGAGGGGCTGAAACAGAGGGCGAGAAAAAGAGGGGCTGAAACAGAGGGCGAGAAACAGAGGGGCTCAAACAGAGGGGCTGAAACAGAAGGGCTGAAACAGAGGGGCTGAAACAGAGGGCGAGAAACAGAGGGGCTGAAACAGAGGGTGAGATACAGAGGGCGAGAAACAGAGTGGCTGAAACAGAGGGCGAGAAACAGAGGTCGAGAAACAGAGGGACTGAAACAGAGGGGCTGAAACAGAGGGCGAGAAACAAAGGGGTTGAAAAAGAGGGTGAGAAAAAGAGGGGCTGAATCAGAGGTGCTGAAAGAGGGGCTGAAACAGCGGGCGAGAAACAGAGGGGCTGAAACAGAGGGCGAGAAACAGAGGGGCTGAAACAGAGGGGCTGAAACAGAGGGGCTAAATCAGAGGGGCTGAAACAGAGGGCGAGAAAAAGAGGGGCTGAAACAGAGGGCGAGAAACAGAGGGCGAGAAACAAAGGAGCTGAATCAGAGGGGCTGAATCAGAGGGGCTGAAACAGAGTGGCTGAAACAGAGGGCGAGAAACAGAGGGGCTGAAACAGAGGGTGTGAAACAGAGGGCGAGAAACAGGGGGGCTGAAACAAAGGGGCTGAAACAGAGGGGCTGAAACATAGGGCGAGAACCAGAGGGCGAGTAACAGAAGAGCTGAAACAGAGGGGCTGAAACAGGGGGTGAGAAACAGAGGGGCTGAAACAGAGGGTGAGAAACAGGGGCTGAAACAGACGGCGAGAAACAGAGGGGCTGAAACAGAGGGCGAGAAACAGAGGGGCTGAATCAGAGGGGCTGAAACAGAGGGCGAGAAACAGAGGGGCTGAAACAGAGGGCGAGAAACAGAGGGGCTGAAACAGAGGGGCTGAAACAGAGGGGCTGAATCAGAGGGGCTGAAACAGGGGTGAGAAACAGAGGGGCTGAAACAGAGGGTGAGAAACAGGGGCTGAAACAGAGGGCGAGAAACAGAGGGGCTGAAAGAGATTGGCTGAAACAGAGGGCGAGCAACAGAGGGGCTGAAACAGTGGGTGAGAAACAGAGGGGCTGAAACAGAGGGGCTGAATCAGATGGCGAGAAACAGAGGGGCTGAAACAGGGGGCGAGAAACAGAGGGGCTGAAACAGAGGGCGAGAAACAGAGGGGCTGAATCAGGGGGCGAGAAACAGAGGGGCTGAAACAGAGGGCGAGAAACAGAGGGGCTGAAACAGAGGGGCTGAAACAGAGGGGCTGAAACAGAGGCCGAGAAACAGAGGGGCTGAAACAGAGGGCGAGAAACAGAGGGGCTGAAACAGAGGGCGAGAAACAGAGGGCCTGACACAGAGGGGCTGAAACCGGGGGGCTGAAACAGAGGGGCTGAAACAGAGGGCTGAAACAGAGGGGCTGAATCAGAGGGGCTGAAACAGAGGGCGAGAAACAGAGGGGCTGAAACAGAGGGCGAGAAACACAGGGGCTGAAACAGAGGGCGAGAAACAGAGGGTGAGAAACAGAGTGCGAGAAACAGAGGGGCTGAAACAGAGGTGCTGAAACAGAGGGGCTGAAACAGAGGGGCTGAATCAGAGGTGCTGAAACAGAGGGGCTGAATCAGAGGGGCTGAAACAGAGGGCGAGAAACAGAGGGGCTGAAACAGAGGGCGAGAAACAGAGGGGCTGAACAGAGGGCGAGAAACAGAGGGGCTGAAACAGAGGGGCTGAAACAGAGGGCGAGAAACAGAGGGGCTGAAACAGAGGGCGAGAAGCAGAGGGGCTGAAACAGAGGGCGAGAAACAGAGCGGCTGAAACAGAGGGCGAGAAACAGAGGGGCTGAAACAGAGGGGCTGAAACAGAGGGGCTGAAACAGAGGGGCTGAAACATAGGACGAGAAACAGAGGGGCTGAAACAGAGGGCGAGAAACAGAGGGGCTGAAACAAAGGGTGAGAAACATAGGGGCTGAAACAGAGGTGCTGAAAGAGGGGCTGAAACAGAGGGGCTGAAACAGAGGGCGAGAAACAGAGGGGCTGAAAGAGAGGGCGAGAAACAGAGGGGCTGAAACAGAGGGCGAGAAACAGAGGGGCTGAAACAGAGAGGCTGAAACATAAGGGCTGAAACAGAGGGGCTGAAACAGAGGGCGAGAAACAAAGGGGCTGAAACAGAAGGGCTGAATCAGAGGGGCTGAAACAGAGGGTGTGAAACAGAGGGCGAGAAACAGAGGGGCTGAAACAGAGGGGCTGAAACAGAGGGGCTGAAACAGAGGGGCTGATGCAGATGGCGAGAAACAGAGGGGCTGAAACAGAGGGCGAAAAATAGAGGGGCTGAAACAGAGGGCGAGAAACAGAGGGGCTGAAACAGAGGGGCTGAAACAGAGGGTTTGAATCAGAGGGGCTGAAACAGAGGGTGAGAAACAGAGGGCGAGAAACAGAGGGGCTGAAACAGAGGGGCTGAAACAGAGGGTGAGAAACAGAGGGGCTGAATCAGAGGGCGAGAAACATAGGGGCTGAAACAGAGGGGCTGAAAATGACGGGCTGACAAAGAGGGCGAGAAACTGAGGCGCAGAAACAGAGGGCGAGAAACAGAGGGGCTGAAATAGAGGGGCTGAAACAGAGGGCGAGAAACAGAGGGGCTGACACAGAGGGGCTGAAACAGAGGGGCTGAAACAAAGGGCGAGAAACAGAGGGGCCGAAACAGAGTGGCTGAAACACAGGGGCTGAAACAGAGGGGCTGAAACAGAGGGCGAGAAACAGAGGGGCTGAAACAGAGGGCGAGAAACAGAGGGGCTGAAACAGAGGGCGAGAAACAGAGGGGCTGAATCAGAGGGGCTGAAACAGAGGGCGAGAAACAGAGGGGCTGAAACAGAGGGCGAGAAACAGAGGGGCTGAAACAGAGGGGCTGAAACAGAAGGGCTGAAACAGAGGGGCTGAAACAGAGGGCGAGAAACAGAGGGGCTGAATCAGAGGGGCTGAATCAGAGGGTCTGAAACAGAGTGGCTGAAACAGAGGGCGAGAAACAGAGGGGCTGAAACAGAGCGGCTGAAACAGAAGGGCTGAAACAGAGGGGCTGAAACAGAGGGCGAGAAACAAAGGGGCTGAAACAGATGGGCTGAATCAGAGTGGCTGAAACAGAGTGGCTGACACAGAGGGCGAGAAACAGAGGGGCTGAAACAGAGGGTGTGAAACAGAGGGCGCGAAACAGAGGGGCTGAAACAGAGGGGCTGAAACAGAGGGGCTGAAACAGAGGGGCTGAAACAGAGGGTGAGAAACAGAGGGGCTGAATCAGAGGGCGAGAAACAGAGGGGCTGAAACAGAGGGGCTGAAACTGACAGGCTGACAAAGAGGGCGAGAAACTGAGGCGCAGAAACAGAGGGCGAGAAACAGAGGGGCTGAAACAGAGGGGCTGAAACAGAGGGCGAGAAACAGAGGGGCTGACACAGAGGGGCTGAAACCGAGGGGCTGAAACAAAGGGCGAGAAACAGAGGTGCCGAAACAGAGAGGCTGAAACAGAGGGGCTGAAACAGAGGGGCTGAAACAGAGGGCGAGAAACAGAGGTGCTGAAACAGAGGGCGAGAAACAGAGGGGCTGAAACAGAGGGCGAGAAACAGAGGGGCTGAAACAGAGGGGCTGAAACAGAAGGGCTGAAACAGAGGGGCTGAAACAGAGGGCGAGAAACAGAGGTGCTGAATCAGAGGGGATGAATCAGAGGGGCTGAAACAGAGTGGCTGAAACAGAGGGCGAGAAACAGAGGGGCTGAAACAGAGGGCGAGAAACAGAGGTCGAGAAACAGAGGGACTGAAACAGAGGGGCTGAAACAGAGGGGCTGAAACAGAGGCCGAGAAACAGAGGGGCTGAAACAGAGGGCGAGAAACAGAGGGGCTGAAACAGAGGCCGAGAAACAGAGGGGCTGAAACAGAGGGGCTGAAAGAGGGGCTGAAACAGAGGGGCTGAAACACAGGGGCTGAAACACAGGGGCTGAAACAGAGGGGCTGAAACAGAGGGCGAGAAACAGAGGGGCTGAAACAGAGGGCGAGAAACAGAGGGGCTGAAACAGAGGGCGAGAAACAGAGGGGCTGAATCAGAGGGGCTGAAACAGAGGGCGAGAAACAGAGGGGCTGAAACAGAGGGCGAGAAACAGAGGGGCTGAAACAGAGGGGCTGAAACAGAAGGGCTGAAACAGAGGGGCTGAAACAGAGGGCGAGAAACAGAGGGGCTGAATCAGAGGGGCTGAATCAGAGGGGCTGAAACAGAGTGGCTGAAACAGAGGGCGAGAAACAGAGGGGCTGAAACAGAGGGGCTGAAACAGAAGGGCTGAAACAGAGGGGCTGAAACAGAGGGCGAGAAACAAAGGGGCTGAAACAGATGGGCTGAATCAGAGTGGCTGAAACAGAGTGGCTGACACAGAGGGCGAGAAACAGAGGGGCTGAAACAGAGGGTGTGAAACAGAGGGCGCGAAACAGAGGGGCTGAAACAGAGGGGCTGAAACAGAGGGGCTGAAACAGAGGGGCTGAAACAGAGGGTGAGAAACAGAGGGGCTGAATCAGAGGGCGAGAAACAGAGGGGCTGAAACAGAGGGGCTGAAACTGACAGGCTGACAAAGAGGGCGAGAAACTGAGGCGCAGAAACAGAGGGCGAGAAACAGAGGGGCTGAAACAGAGGGGCTGAAACAGAGGGCGAGAAACAGAGGGGCTGACACAGAGGGGCTGAAACCGAGGGGCTGAAACAAAGGGCGAGAAACAGAGGTGCCGAAACAGAGAGGCTGAAACAGAGGGGCTGAAACAGAGGGGCTGAAACAGAGGGCGAGAAACAGAGGGGCTGAAACAGAGGGCGAGAAACAGAGGGGCTGAAACAGAGGGCGAGAAACAGAGGGGCTGAATCAGAGGGGCTGAAATAGAGGGCGAGAAACAGAGGGGCTGAAACAGAGGGCGAGAAACAGAGGGGCTGAAACAGAAGGGCTGAAACAGAGGGGCTGAAACAGAGGGCGAGAAACAGAGGTGCTGAATCAGAGGGGATGAATCAGAGGGGCTGAAACAGAGTGGCTGAAACAGAGGGCGAGAAACAGAGGGGCTGAAACAGAGGGTGAGACACAGAGGGCGAGAAACAGAGGGGCTGAAACAGAGGGCGAGAAACAGAGGTCGAGAAACACAGGGACTGAAACAGAGGGGCTGAAACAGAGGGGCTGAAACAGAGGCTGAGAAACAGAGGGGCTGAAACAGAGGGCGAGAAACAGAGGGGCTGAAACAGAGGCCGAGAAACAGAGGGGCTGAAACAGAGGGGCTGAAAGAGGGGCTGAAACAGAGGGGCTGAAACAGAGGGGCTGAAACTGAGGGGCTGAAACAGAGGGCGAGAAAAAGAGGGGCTGACACAGAGGGGCTGAAACAGAGGGGCTGAAACAAAGGGCGAGAAACAGAGGGGCCGAAACAGAGGGGCTGAAACAGAGGGGCTGAAACAGAGGGGCTGAAACAGAGGGCGAGAAACAGAGGGGCTGAAACAGAGGGCGAGAAACAGAGGGGCTGAAACAGCGGGCGAGAAACAGAGGGGCTGAATCAGAGGGGCTGAAACAGAGGGCGAGAAACAGAGGGGCTGAAACAGAGGGCGAGAAACAGAGGGGCTGAAACAGAGGGGCTGAAACAGAAGTGCTGAAACAGAGGGGCTGAAACAGAGGGCGAGAAACAGAGGGGCTGATTCAGAGGTGCTGAATCAGGGGGGCTGAAACAGAGTAGCTGAAACAGAGGGCGAGAAACAGAGGGGCTGAAACAGAGGGGCTGAAACAGAAGGGCTGAAACAGAGGGGCTGAAACAGAGGGCGAGAAACAAAGGGGCTGAAACAGATGGGCTGAATCAGAGGGTCTGAAACAGAGTGGCTGACACAGAGGGCGAGAAACAGAGGGGCTGAAACAGAGGGTGTGAAACAGAGGGCGAGAAACAGAGGGGCTGAAACAGAGGGGCTGAAACAGAGGGGCTGAAACAGAGGGGCTGATGCAGATGGCGAGAAACAGAGGGGCTGAAACAGAGGGCGAAAAATAGAGGGGCTGAAACAGAGAGCGAGAAACAGAGGGTGAGAAACAGAGGGCGAGAAACAGAGGGGCTGAAACAGAGGGGCTGAAACACAGGGGCTGAAACAGAGGGGCTGAAACAGAGGGTGAGAAACAGAGGGGCTGAATCAGAGGGCGAGAAACAGAGGGGCTGAAACAGAGGGGCTGAAACTGACAGGCTGACAAAGAGGGCGAGAAACAGAGGTGCAGAAACAGAGGGCGAGAAACAGAGGGGCTGAAACAGAGGGTCTGAAACAGGGGGCGAGAAACAGAGGGGCTGACACAGAGGGGCTGAAACAGAGGGGCTGAAACAAAGGGCGAGAAACAGAGGGGCCGAAACAGAGGGGCTGAAACAGAGGGGCTGAAACAGAGGGGCTGAAACAGAGGGCGAGAAACAGAGGGGCTGAAACAGAGGGCGAGAAACAGAGGGGCTGAATCAGAGGGGCTGAAACAGAGGGCGAGAAACAGAGGGGCTGAAACAGAGGGCGAGAAACAGAGGTGCTGAAACAGAGGGGCTGAAACAGAAGGGCTGAAACAGAGGGGCTGAAACAGAGGGCGAGAAACAGAGGTGCTGAATCAGAGGGGCTGAATCAGAGGGGCTGAAACAGAGTGGCTGAAACAGAGGGCGAGAAACAGAGGGGCTGAAACAGAGGGTGAGATACAGAGGGCGAGAAACAGAGGGGCTGAAACAGAGGGCGAGAAACAGAGGTCGAGAAACAGAGGGACTGAAACAGAGGGGCTGAAACAGAGGGCGAGAAACAGAGGGGTTGAAAAAGAGGGTGAGAAAAAGAGGGGCTGAATCAGAGGTGCTGAAAGAGGGGTTGAAACAGCGGGCGAGAAACAGAGGGGCTGAAACAGAGGGCGAGAAACAGAGGGGCTGAAACAGAGGGGCTGAAACAGAGGGGCTGAATCAGAGGGGCTGAAACAGAGGGCGAGAAAAAGAGGGGCTGAAACAGAGGGCGAGAAACAGAGGGGCTGAAACAGAGGGGCTGAAACAGAAGGGCTGAAACAGAGGGGCTGAAACAGAGGGCGAGAAACAAAGGAGCTGAATCAGAGGGGCTGAATCAGAGGGGCTGAAACAGAGTGGCTGAAACAGAGGGCGAGAAAAAGAGGGGCTGAAACAGAGGGTGTGAAACAGAGGGCGAGAAACAGGGGGGCTGAAACAAAGGGGCTGAAACAGAGGGGCTGAAACAGAGGGGCTGATGCAGATAGCGAGAAACAGAGGGGCTGAAACAGAGGGCGAAAAATAGAGGGGCTGAAACAGAGGGCGAGAAACAGAGGGTGAGAAACAGAGGGCGAGAAACAGAGGGGCTGAAACAGAGGGGCTGAAACAGAGGGGCTGAAACAGAGGGTGAGAAACAGAGGGGCTGAATCAGAGGGCGAGAAACATAGGGGCTGAAACAGAGGGGCTGAAACTGACGGGCTGACAAAGAGGGCGAGAAACTGAGGCGCAGAAACAGAGGGCGAGAAACAGAGGGGCTGAAACAGAGGGGCTGAAACAGAGGGAGAGAAACAGAGGGGCTGAAACAGAGGGTGAGAAACAGAGGGGCTGAAACAGAGGTGCTGAAAGAGGGGCTGAAACAGAGGGGCTGAAACAGAGGGGCTGAAACAGAGGGGCTGAAACAGAGGGCGAGAAACAGAGGGGCTGGCACAGAGAGGCTGAAACAGAGGGGCTGAAACAAAGGGCGAGAACAGAGGGGCCGAAACAGAGTGGCTGAAACAGAGCGGCTGAAACAGAGGGGCTGAAACAGAGAGCGAGAAACAGAGGGGCTGAAACAGAGGGCGAGAAACAGGGGGGCTGAAACAGAGGGCGAGAAACAGAGGGGCTGAATCAGAGGGGCTGAAACAGAGGGCGAGAAACAGAGGGGCTGAAACAGAGGGTGAGAAACAGAGGGGCTGAAACAGAGGGGCTGAAACAGAAGGGCTGAAACAGAGGGGCTGAAACAGAGGGCGAGAAACAGAGGGGCTGAATCAGAGGTGCTGAATCAGAGGGGCTGAAACAGAGTGGCTGAAACAGAGGGCGAGAAACAGAGGGGCTGAAACAGAGGGGCTGAAACAGAAGCGCTGAAACAGAGGGGCTGAAACAGAGGGCGAGAAACAAAGGGGCTGAAACAGATGGGCTGAATCAGAGGGGCTGAAACAGAGTGGCTTACACAGAGGGCGAGAAACAGAGGGGCTGAAACAGAGGGTGTGAAACAGAGGGCGAGAAACAGAGGGGCTGAAACAGAGGGGCTGAAACAGAGGGGCTGAATCAGAGGGGCTGATGCAGATGGCGAGAAACAGAGGGGCTGAAACAGAGGGCGAAAAATAGAGGGGCTGAAACAGAGGGCGAGAAACAGAGGGTGAGAAACAGAGGGAGAGAAACAGAGGGGCTGAAACAGAGGGGCTGAAACACAGGGGCTGAAACAGAGGGGCTGAAACAGAGGGTGAGAAACAGAGGGGCTGAATCAGAGGGCGAGAAACAGAGGGGCTGAAACAGAGGGGCTGAAACTGACAGGCTGACAAAGAGGGCGAGAAACTGAGGCGCGGAAACAGAGGGCGAGAAACAGAGGGGCTGAAACAGAGGGGCTGAAACAGAGGGCGAGAAACAGAGGGGCTGACACAGAGGGGCTGAAACAGAGGGGCTGAAACAAAGGGCGAGAAACAGAGGTGCCGAAACAGAGAGGCTGAAACAGAGGGGCTGAAACAGAGGGGCTGAAACAGAGGGCGAGAAACAGAGGGGCTGAAACAGAGGGCGAGAAACAGAGGGGCTGAAACAGAGGGCGAGAAACAGAGGGGCTGAATCAGAGGGGCTGAAACAGAGGGCGAGAAACAGAGGGGCTGAAACAGAGGGCGAGAAACAGAGGGGCTGAAACAGAGGGGCTGAAACAGAAGGGCTGAAACAGAGGGGCTGAAACAGAGGGCGAGAAACAGAGGTGCTGAATCAGAGGGGCTGAATCAGAGGGGCTGAAACAGAGTGGCTGAAACAGAGGGCGAGAAACAGAGGTCGAGAAACAGAGGGACTGAAACAGAGGGGCTGCAACAGAGGGGCTGAAACAGAGGCCGAGAAACAGAGGGGCTGAAACAGAGGGCGAGAAACAGAGGGGCTGAAACAGAGGGTGAGAAACAGAGGGGCTGAAACAGAGGTGCTGAAAGAGGGGCTGAAACAGAGGGGCTGAAACAGAGGGCGAGAAAAAGAGGGGCTGACACAGAGGGGCTGAAACAGAGGGGCTGAAACAGAGGGCGAGAAACAGAGGGGCTGAAACAGAGGGTGAGACACAGAGGCCGAGAAACAGAGGGGCTGAAACAGAGGGCGAGAAACAGAGGTCGAGAAACAGAGGGACTGAAACAGAGGGGCTGAAACAGAGGGGCTGAAACAGAGGCCGAGAAACAGAGGGGCTGAAACAGAGGGCGAGAAACAGAGGGGCTGAAACAGAGGGTGAGAAACAGAGGGGCTGAATCAGAGGTGCTGAAAGAGGGGCTGAAACAGAGGGGCTGAAACAGAGGGGCTGAAACTGAGGGGCTGAAACAGAGGGCGAGAAAAAGAGGGGCTGACACAGAGGGGCTGAAACAGAGGGGCTGAAACAAAGGGCGAGAAACAGAGGGGCCGAAACAGAGTGGCTGAAACAGAGGGGCTGAAACAGAGGGGCTGAAACAGAGGGCGAGAAACAGAGGGGCTGAAACAGAGGGCGAGAAACAGAGGGGCTGAAACAGCGGGCGAGAAACAGAGGGGCTGAATCAGAGGGGCTGAAACAGAGGGCGAGAAACAGAGGGGCTGAAACAGAGGGCGAGAAACAGAGGGGCTGAAACAGAGGGGCTGAAACAGAAGGGCTGAAACAGAGGGGCTGAAACAGAGGGCGAGAAACAGAGGGGCTGGTTCAGAGGTGCTGAATCAGAGGGGCTGAAACAGAGTGGCTGAAACAGAGGGCGAGAAACAGAGGGGCTGAAACAGCGGGGCTGAAACAGAAGGGCTGAAACAGAGGGGCTGAAACAGAGGGCGAGAAACAAAGGGGCTGAAACAGATGGGCTGAATCAGAGGGGCTGAAACAGAGTGGCTGACACAGAGGGCGAGAAACAGAGGGGCTGAAACAAAGGGTGTGAAACAGAGGGCGAGAAACAGAGGGGCTGAAACAGAGGGGCTGAAACAGAGGGGCTGAAACAGAGGGGCTGATGCAGATGGCGAGAAACAGAGGGGCTGAAACAGAGGGCGAAAAATAGAGGGGCTGAAACAGACGGCGAGAAACAGAGGGTGAGAAACAGAGGGCGAGAAACAGAGGGGCTGAAACAGAGGGGCTGAAACAGAGGGGCTGAAACAGAGGGGCTGAAACAGAGGGTGAGAAACAGAGGGGCTGAATCAGAGGGCGAGAAACAGAGGGGCTGAAAAAGAGGGGCTGAAACTGACAGGCTGACAAAGAGGGCGAGAAACAGAGGCGCAGAAACAGAGGGCGAGAAACAGAGGGGCTGAAACAGAGGGGCTGAAACAGAGGGCGAGAAACAGAGGGGCTGACACAGAGGGGCTGAAACAGAGGGCGAGAAACAGAGGGGCTGAATCAGAGGTGCTGAATCAGAGGGGCTGAAACAGAGTGGCTGAAACAGAGGGCGAGAAACAGAGGGGCTGAAACAGAGGGGCTGAAACAGAAGCGCTGAAACAGAGGGGCTGAAACAGAGGGCGAGAAACAAAGGGGCTGAAACAGATGGGCTGAATCAGAGGGGCTGAAACAGAGTGGCTTACACAGAGGGCGAGAAACAGAGGGGCTGAAACAGAGGGTGTGAAACAGAGGGCGAGAAACAGAGGGGCTGAAACAGAGGGGCTGAAACAGAGGGGCTGAATCAGAGGGGCTGATGCAGATGGCGAGAAACAGAGGGGCTGAAACAGAGGGCGAAAAATAGAGGGGCTGAAACAGAGGGCGAGAAACAGAGGGTGAGAAACAGAGGGAGAGAAACAGAGGGGCTGAAACAGAGGGGCTGAAACACAGGGGCTGAAACAGAGGGGCTGAAACAGAGGGTGAGAAACAGAGGGGCTGAATCAGAGGGCGAGAAACAGAGGGGCTGAAACAGAGGGGCTGAAACTGACAGGCTGACAAAGAGGGCGAGAAACTGAGGCGCGGAAACAGAGGGCGAGAAACAGAGGGGCTGAAACAGAGGGGCTGAAACAGAGGGCGAGAAACAGAGGGGCTGACACAGAGGGGCTGAAACAGAGGGGCTGAAACAAAGGGCGAGAAACAGAGGTGCCGAAACAGAGAGGCTGAAACAGAGGGGCTGAAACAGAGGGGCTGAAACAGAGGGCGAGAAACAGAGGGGCTGAAACAGAGGGCGAGAAACAGAGGGGCTGAAACAGAGGGCGAGAAACAGAGGGGCTGAATCAGAGGGGCTGAAACAGAGGGCGAGAAACAGAGGGGCTGAAACAGAGGGCGAGAAACAGAGGGGCTGAAACAGAGGGGCTGAAACAGAAGGGCTGAAACAGAGGGGCTGAAACAGAGGGCGAGAAACAGAGGTGCTGAATCAGAGGGGCTGAATCAGAGGGGCTGAAACAGAGTGGCTGAAACAGAGGGCGAGAAACAGAGGTCGAGAAACAGAGGGACTGAAACAGAGGGGCTGCAACAGAGGGGCTGAAACAGAGGCCGAGAAACAGAGGGGCTGAAACAGAGGGCGAGAAACAGAGGGGCTGAAACAGAGGGTGAGAAACAGAGGGGCTGAAACAGAGGTGCTGAAAGAGGGGCTGAAACAGAGGGGCTGAAACAGAGGGCGAGAAAAAGAGGGGCTGACACAGAGGGGCTGAAACAGAGGGGCTGAAACAGAGGGCGAGAAACAGAGGGGCTGAAACAGAGGGTGAGACACAGAGGGCGAGAAACAGAGGGGCTGAAACAGAGGGCGAGAAACAGAGGTCGAGAAACAGAGGGACTGAAACAGAGGGGCTGAAACAGAGGGGCTGAAACAGAGGCCGAGAAACAGAGGGGCTGAAACAGAGGGCGAGAAACAGAGGGGCTGAAACAGAGGGTGAGAAACAGAGGGGCTGAAACAGAGGTGCTGAAAGAGGGGCTGAAACAGAGGGGCTGAAACAGAGGGGCTGAAACTGAGGGGCTGAAACAGAGGGCGAGAAAAAGAGGGGCTGACACAGAGGGGCTGAAACAGAGGGGCTGAAACAAAGGGCGAGAAACAGAGGGGCCGAAACAGAGTGGCTGAAACAGAGGGGCTGAAACAGAGGGGCTGAAACAGAGGGCGAGAAACAGAGGGGCTGAAACAGAGGGCGAGAAACAGAGGGGCTGAAACAGCGGGCGAGAAACAGAGGGGCTGAATCAGAGGGGCTGAAACAGAGGGCGAGAAACAGAGGGGCTGAAACAGAGGGCGAGAAACAGAGGGGCTGAAACAGAGGGGCTGAAACAGAAGGGCTGAAACAGAGGGGCTGAAACAGAGTGCGAGAAACAGAGGGGCTGGTTCAGAGGTGCTGAATCAGAGGGGCTGAAACAGAGTGGCTGAAACAGAGGGCGAGAAACAGAGGGGCTGAAACAGCGGGGCTGAAACAGAAGGGCTGAAACAGAGGGGCTGAAACAGAGGGCGAGAAACAAAGGGGCTGAAACAGATGGGCTGAATCAGAGGGGCTGAAACAGAGTGGCTGACACAGAGGGCGAGAAACAGAGGGGCTGAAACAAAGGGTGTGAAACAGAGGGCGAGAAACAGAGGGGCTGAAACAGAGGGGCTGAAACAGAGGGGCTGAAACAGAGGGGCTGATGCAGATGGCGAGAAACAGAGGGGCTGAAACAGAGGGCGAAAAATAGAGGGGCTGAAACAGACGGCGAGAAACAGAGGGTGAGAAACAGAGGGTGAGAAACAGAGGGGCTGAAACAGAGGGGCTGAAACAGAGGGGCTGAAACAGAGGGGCTGAAACAGAGGGTGAGAAACAGAGGGGCTGAATCAGAGGGCGAGAAACAGAGGGGCTGAAAAAGAGGGGCTGAAACTGACAGGCTGACAAAGAGGGCGAGAAACAGAGGCGCAGAAACAGAGGGCGAGAAACAGAGGGGCTGAAACAGAGGGGCTGAAACAGAGGGCGAGAAACAGAGCGGCTGACACAGAGGGGCTGAAACAGAGGGGCTGAAACAAAGGGCGAGAAACAGAGGTGCCGAAACAGAGAGGCTGAAACAGAGGGGCTGAAACAGAGGGGCTGAAACAGAGGGCGAGAAACAGAGGGGCTGAAACAGAGGGCGAGAAACAGAGGGGCTGAAACAGAGGGTGAGAAACAGAGGGGCTGAATCAGAGGGGCTGAAACAGAGGGCGAGAAACAGAGGGGCTGAAACAGAGGGCGAGAAACAGAAGTGCTGAAACAGAGGGGCTGAAACAGAAGGGCTGAAACAAAGGGGCTGAAACAGAGGGCGAGAAACAGAGGTGCTGAATCAGAGGGGCTGAATCAGTGGGGCTGAAACAGAGTGGCTGAAACAGATGGCGAGAAACAGAGGGGCTGAAACAGAGGGTGAGATACAGAGGGCGAGAAACAGAGGGGCTGAAACAGAGGGCGAGAAACAGAGGTCGAGAAACAGAGGGACTGAAACAGAGGGGCTGAAACAGAGGGGCTGAAACAGAGGGCGAGAAACAGAGGGGTTGAAAAAGAGGGTGAGAAACAGAGGGGCTGAATCAGAGGTGCTGAAAGAGGTGCTGAAACAGAGGGGCTGAAACAGAGGGGTGAAACAGAGGGCGAGAAACAGAGTGGCTGAAACAGAGGGCGAGAAACAGAGGGGCTGAATCAGAGGGGCTGAATCAGACGGCGAGAAACAGACGGGCTGAAACAGAGGGCGAGAAACAGAGGGGCTGAAACAGAGGGGCTGAAACAGAAGGGCTGAAACAGAGGGGCTGAAACAGAGGGCGAGAAACAAAGGGGCTGAATCAGAGGGGCTGAATCAGAGGGGCTGAAACAGAGTGGCTGAAACAGAGGGCGAGAAACATAGGGGCTGAAACAGAGGGTGTGAAACAGAGGGCGAGAAACAGGGGGGCTGAAACGGAGGGGCTGAAACAGAGGGGCTGAAACAGAGGGTGAGAAACAGAGGGGCTGAATCAGAGGGTGAGAAACAGAGGGGCTGAAACAGAGGGGCTGAAACTGACAGGCTGACAAAGAGGGCGAGAAACTGAGGCGCGGAAACAGAGGGCGAGAAACAGAGGGGCTGAAACAGAGGGGCTGAAACAGAGGGCGAGAAACAGAGGGGCTGACACAGAGGGGCTGAAACAGAGGGGCTGAAACAAAGGGCGAGAAACAGAGGTGCCGAAACAGAGAGGCTGAAACAGAGGGGCTGAAACAGAGGGGCTGAAACAGAGGGCGAGAAACAGAGGGGCTGAAACAGAGGGCGAGAAACAGAGGGGCTGAAACAGAGGGCGAGAAACAGAGGGGCTGAATCAGAGGGGCTGAAACAGAGGGCGAGAAACAGAGGGGCTGAAACAGAGGGCGAGAAACAGAGGGGCTGAAACAGAGGGGCTGAAACAGAAGGGCTGAAACAGAGGGGCTGAAACAGAGGGCGAGAAACAGAGGTGCTGAATCAGAGGGGCTGAATCAGAGGGGCTGAAACAGAGTGGCTGAAACAGAGGGCGAGAAACAGAGGTCGAGAAACAGAGGGACTGAAACAGAGGGGCTGCAACAGAGGGGCTGAAACAGAGGCCGAGAAACAGAGGGGCTGAAACAGAGGGCGAGAAACAGAGGGGCTGAAACAGAGGGTGAGAAACAGAGGGGCTGAAACAGAGGTGCTGAAAGAGGGGCTGAAACAGAGGGGCTGAAACAGAGGGCGAGAAAAAGAGGGGCTGACACAGAGGGGCTGAAACAGAGGGGCTGAAACAGAGGGCGAGAAACAGAGGGGCTGAAACAGAGGGTGAGACACAGAGGGCGAGAAACAGAGGGGCTGAAACAGAGGGCGAGAAACAGAGGTCGAGAAACAGAGGGACTGCAACAGAGGGGCTGAAACAGAGGGGCTGAAACAGAGGCCTAGAAACAGAGGGGCTGAAACAGAGGGCGAGAAACAGAGGGGCTGAAACAGAGGGTGAGAAACAGAGGGGCTGAAACAGAGGTGCTGAAAGAGGGGCTGAAACAGAGGGGCTGAAACAGAGGGGCTGAAACTGAGGGGCTGAAACAGAGGGCGAGAAAAAGAGGGGCTGACACAGAGGGGCTGAAACAGAGGGGCTGAAACAAAGGGCGAGAAACAGAGGGGCCGAAACAGAGTGGCTGAAACAGAGGGGCTGAAATAGAGGGGCTGAAACAGAGGGCGAGAAACAGAGGGGCTGAAACAGAGGGCGAGAAACAGAGGGGCTGAAACAGCGGGCGAGAAACAGAGGGGCTGAATCAGAGGGGCTGAAACAGAGGGCGAGAAACAGAGGGGCTGAAACAGAGGGCGAGAAACAGAGGGGCTGAAACAGAGGGGCTGAAACAGAAGGGCTGAAACAGAGGGGCTGAAACAGAGGGCGAGAAACAGAGGGGCTGGTTCAGAGGTGCTGAATCAGAGGGGCTGAAACAGAGTGGCTGAAACAGAGGGCGAGAAACAGAGGGGCTGAAACAGCGGGGCTGAAACAGAAGCGCTGAAACAGAGGGGCTGAAACAGAGGGCGAGAAACAAAGGGGCTGAAACAGATGGGCTGAATCAGAGGGGCTGAAACAGAGTGGCTGACACAGAGGGCGAGAAACAGAGGGGCTGAAACAAAGGGTGTGAAACAGAGGGCGAGAAACAGAGGGGCTGAAACAGAGGGGCTGAAACAGAGGGGCTGAAACAGAGGGGCTGATGCAGATGGCGAGAAACAGAGGGGCTGAAACAGAGGGCGAAAAATAGAGGGGCTGAAACAGACGGCGAGAAACAGAGGGTGAGAAACAGAGGGCGAGAAACAGAGGGGCTGAAACAGAGGGGCTGAAACAGAGGGGCTGAAACAGAGGGGCTGAAACAGAGGGTGAGAAACAGAGGGGCTGAATCAGAGGGCGAGAAACAGAGGGGCTGAAAAAGAGGGGCTGAAACTGACAGGCTGACAAAGAGGGCGAGAAACAGAGGCGCAGAAACAGAGGGCGAGAAACAGAGGGGCTGAAACAGAGGGGCTGAAACAGAGGGCGAGAAACAGAGGGGCTGACACAGAGGGGCTGAAACAGAGGGGCTGAAACAAAGGGCGAGAAACAGAGGTGCCGAAACAGAGAGGCTGAAACAGAGGGGCTGAAACAGAGGGGCTGAAACAGAGGGCGAGAAACAGAGGGGCTGAAACAGAGGGCGAGAAACAGAGGGGCTGAAACAGAGGGCGAGAAACAGAGGGGCTGAATCAGAGGGGCTGAAACAGAGGGCGAGAAACAGAGGGGCTGAAACAGAGGGCGAGAAACAGAAGTGCTGAAACAGAGGGGCTGAAACAGAAGGGCTGAAACAGAGGGGCTGAAACAGAGGGCGAGAAACAGAGGTGCTGAATCAGAGGGGCTGAATCAGTGGGGCTGAAACAGAGTGGCTGAAACAGATGGCGAGAAACAGAGGGGCTGAAACAGAGGGTGAGATACAGAGGGCGAGAAACAGAGGGGCTGAAACAGAGGGCGAGAAACAGAGGTCGAGAAACAGAGGGACTGAAACAGAGGGGCTGAAACAGAGGGGCTGAAACAGAGGGCGAGAAACAGAGGGGTTGAAAAAGAGGGTGAGAAACAGAGGGGCTGAATCAGAGGTGCTGAAAGAGGTGCTGAAACAGAGGGGCTGAAACAGAGGGGTGAAACAGAGGGCGAGAAACAGAGTGGCTGAAACAGAGGGCGAGAAACAGAGGGGCTGAATCAGAGGGGCTGAATCAGACGGCGAGAAACAGACGGGCTGAAACAGAGGGCGAGAAACAGAGGGGCTGAAACAGAGGGGCTGAAACAGAAGGGCTGAAACAGAGGGGCTGAAACAGAGGGCGAGAAACAAAGGGGCTGAATCAGAGGGGCTGAATCAGAGGGGCTGAAACAGAGTGGCTGAAACAGAGGGCGAGAAACATAGGGGCTGAAACAGAGGGTGTGAAACAGAGGGCGAGAAACAGGGGGGCTGAAACGGAGGGGCTGAAACAGAGGGGCTGAAACAGAGGGGCTGATGCAGATAGCGAGAAACAGATGGGCTGAAACAGAGGGCGAAAAATAGAGGGGCTGAAACAGAGGGCGAGAAACAGAGGGTGAGACACAGAGGGCGAGAAACAGAGGGGCTGAAACAGAGGGGCTGAAACAGAGGGGCTGAAACAGAGGGGCTGAAACAGAGGGTGAGAAATAGAGGGGCTGAATCAGAGGGCGAGAAACATAGGGGCTGAAACAGAGGGGCTGAAACTGACGGGCTGACAAAGAGGGCGAGAAACTGAGGCGCAGAAACAGAGGGCGAGAAACAGAGGGGCTGAAACAGAGGGGCTGAAACAGAGGGCGAGAAACAGAGGGGCTGAAACAGGGGGTGAGAAACAGAGGGGCTGAAACAGAGGGGCTGAAACAGAGGGGCAGAAACAGAGGGCGAGAAACAGAGGGGCTGACACAGAGAGGCTGAAACAGAGGGGCTGAAACAAAGGGCGAGAAACAGAGGGGCCGAAACAGAGTGGCTGAAACAGAGGGGCTGAAACAGAGGGGCTGAAACAGAGGGCGAGAAACAGAGGGGCTGAAACAGAGGGCGAGAAACAGAGGGGCTGAAACAGAGGGCGAGAAACAGAGGGGCTGAATCAGAGGGGCTGAAACAGAGGGCGAGAAACAGAGGGGCTGAAACAGAGGGCGAGAAACAGAGGGGCTGAAACAGAGGGGCTGAAACAGAAGGGCTGAAACAGAGGGTCTGAAACAGAGGGGCTGAAACAGAGGGCGAGAAACAGAGGGGCTGACACAGAGAGGCTGAAACAGAGGGGCTGAAACAAAGGGCGAGAAACAGAGGGGCCGAAACAGAGTGGCTGAAACAGAGGGGCTGAAACAGAGGGGCTGAAACAGAGGGCGAGAAACAGAGGGGCTGAAACAGAGGGCGAGAAACAGAGGGGCTGAAACAGAGGGCGAGAAACAGAGGGGCTGAAACAGAGGGGCTGAAACAGAAGGGCTGAAACAGAGGGGCTGAAACAGAGGGCGAGAAACAGAGTGGCTGAATCAGAGGGGCTGAATCAGAGGGGCTGAAACAGAGTGGCTGTAACAGAGGGCGAGAAACAGAGGGGCTGAAACAGAGGGGCTGAAACAGAAGGGCTGAAACAGAGGGGCTGTAACAGAGGGCGAGAAACAAAGGGGCTGAAACAGATGGGCTGAATCAGAGGGGCTGAAACAGAGTGGCTTACACAGAGGGCGAGAAACAGAGGGGCTGAAACAGAGGGTGTGAAACAGAGGGCGCGAAACAGAGGGGCTGAAACAGAGGGGCTGAAACAGAGGGGCTGATGCAGATGGCGAGAAACAGAGGGGCTGAAACAGAGGGCGAAAAATAGAGGGGCTGAAACAGAGGGCGAGAAACAGAGGGGCTGAAACAGAGGGCGAGAAACAGAGGGTGAGAAACAGAGGGCGAGAAACAGAGGGGCTGAAACAGAGCGGCTGAAACACAAGGGCTGAAACTGACAGACTGCCAAAGAGGGCGAGAAACTGAGGCGCAGAAACAGAGGGCGAGAAACAGAGGGGCTGAAACAGAGGGGCTGAAACAGAGGGCGAGAAACAGAGGGGCTGACACAGAGGGGCTGAAACCGAGGGGCTGAAACAAAGGGCGAGAAACAGAGGTGCCGAAACAGAGAGGCTGAAACAGAGGGGCTGAAACAGAGGGGCTGAAACAGAGGGCGAGAAACAGAGGAGCTGAAACAGAGGGCGAGAAACAGAGGGGCTGAAACAGAGGTCGAGAAACAGAGGGGCTGAATCAGAGGGGCTGAAACACAGGGCGAGAAACAGAGGGGCTGAAACAGAGGGCGAGAAACAGAGGGGCTGAAACAGAGGGGCTGAAACAGAAGGGCTGAAACAGAGGGGCTGAAACAGAGGGCGAGAAACAGAGGTGCTGAATCAGAGGGGCTGAATCAGAGGGGCTGAAACAGAGTGGCTGAAACAGAGGGCGAGAAACAGAGGGGCTGAAACAGAGGGTGAGACACAGAGGGCGAGAAACAGAGGGGCTGAAACAGAGTGCGAGAAACAGAGGTCGAGAAACAGAGGGACTGAAACAGAGGGGCTGAAACAGAGGGGCTGAAACAGAGGCCGAGAAACAGAGGGGCTGAAACAGAGGGCGAGAAACAGAGGGGCTGAAACAGAGGGTGAGAAACAGAGGGGCTGAAACAGAGGTGCTGAAAGAGGGGCTGAAACAGAGGGGCTGAAACTGAGGGGCTGAAACAGAGGGCGAGAAAAAGAGGGGCTGACACAGAGGGGCTGAAACAGAGGGGCTGAAACAAAGGGCGAGAAACAGAGAGGCCGAAACAGAGTGGCTGAAACAGAGGGGCTGAAACAGAGGGGCTGAAACAGAGGGCGAGAAACAGAGGGGCTGAAACAGAGGGCGAGAAACCGAGGGGCTGAAACAGCGGGCGAGAAACCGAGGGGCTGAATCAGAGGGGCTGAAACATATGGCGAGAAACAGAGGGGCTGAAAGAGAGGGCGAGAAACAGAGGGGCTGAAACAGAGGGGCTGAAACAGAAGGGCTGAAACAGAGGGGCTGAAACAGAGGGCGAGAAACAGAGGGGCTGATTCAGAGGTGCTGAATCAGAGGGGCTGAAACAGAGTGGCTGAAACAGAGGGCGAGAAACAGAGGGGCTGAAACAGAGGGGCTGAAACAGAAGGGCTGAAACAGAGGGGCTGAAACAGAGGGCGAGAAACAAAGGGGCTGAAACAGATGGGCTGAATCAGAGGGGCTGAAACAGAGTGGCTGACACAGAGGGCGAGAAACAGAGGGGCTGAAACAGAGGGTGTGAAACAGAGGGCGAGAAACAGAGGGGCTGAAACAGAGGGGCTGAAACAGAGGGGCCGAAAAAGAGGGGCTGATGCAGATGGCGAGAAACAGAGGGGCTGAAACAGAGGGCGAAAAATAGAGGGGCTGAAACAGAGGGCGAGAAACAGAGGGTGAGAAACAGAGGGCGAGAAACAGAGGGGCTGAAACAGAGGGGCTGAAACACAGGGGCTGAAACAGAGGGGCTGAAACAGAGGGTGAGAAACAGAGGGGCTGAATCAGAGGGCGAGAAACAGAGGGGCTGAAACAGAGGGGCTGAAACTGACAGGCTGACAAAGAGGGCGAGAAACAGAGGCGCAGAAACAGAGGGCGAGAAACAGAGGGGCTGAAACAGACGGGCTGAAACAGAGGGCGAGAAACAGAGGGGCTGACACAGAGGGGCTGAAACAGAGGGGCTGAAACAAAGGGCGAGAAACAGAGGTGCCGAAACAGAGAGGCTGAAACAGAGGGGCTGAAACAGAGGGGCTGAAACAGAGGGCGAGAAACAGAGGGGCTGAATCAGAGGGGCTGAAACAGAGGGCGAGAAACAGAGGGGCTGAAACAGAGGGCGAAAAACAGAGGTGCTGAAACAGAGGGGCTGAAACAGAAGGGCTGAAACAGAGGGGCTGAAACAGAGGGCGAGAAACAGAGGTGCTGAATCAGAGGGGCTGAATCAGAGGGGCAGAAACAGAGTGGCTGAAACAGAGGGCGAGAAACAGAGGGGCTGAAACAGAGGGTGAGATACAGAGGGCGAGAAACAGAGGGTCTGAAACAGATGGCGAGAAACAGAGGTCGAGAAACAGAGGGACTGAAACAGAGGGGCTGAAACAGAGGGCGAGAAACAGAGGGGTTGAAAAAGAGGGTGAGAAACAGAGGGGCTGAATCAGAGGTGCTGAAAGAGGGGCTGAAACAGAGGGGCTGAAACAGAGGGGCTGAAACAGAGGGCGAGAAACAGAGGGGCTGATACAGAGGGCGAGAAACAGAGGGGCTGAATCAGAGGGGCTGAAACAGAGGGCGAGAAACAGAGGGGCTGAAACAGAGGGCGAGAAACAGAGGGGCTGAAACAGAGGGGCTGAAACAGAAGGGCTGAAACAGAGGTGCTGAAACAGAGGGCGAGAAACAAAGGAGCTGAATCAGAGGGGCTGAATCAGAGGGGCTGAAACAGAGTGGCTGAAACAGAGGGCGAGAAACAGAGGGGCTGAAACAGAGGGTGTGAAACAGAGGGCGAGAAACAGGGGGGCTGAAACAGAGGGGCTGAAACAGAGGGGCTGAAACAGAGGGGCTGATGCAGATAGCGAGAAACAGAGGGCGAAAAATAGAGGGGCTGAAACAGAGGGCGAGAAACAGAGGGTGAGAAACAGAGGGCGAGAAACAGAGGGGCTGAAACAGAGGGGCTGAAACAGAGGGGCTGAAACAGAGGGTGAGAAACAGAGGGGCTGAATTAGAGGGCGAGAAGCATAGGGGCTGAAACAGAGGGGCTGAAACTGACGGGCTGACAAAGAGGGCGAGTAACTGAGGCGCAGAAACAGAGGGCGAGAAACAGAGGGGCTGAAACAGAGGGGCTGAAACAGAGGGCGAGAAACAGAGGGGCTGAAACAGAGGGTGAGAAACAGAGGGGCTGAAACAGAGGTGCTGAAAGAGGGGCTGAAACAGAGGGGCTGAAACAGAGGGGCTGAAACAGAGGGCGAGAAACAGAGGGGCTGACACAGAGAGGCTGAAACAGAGGGGCTGAAACAAAGGGCGAGAAACAGAGGGGCCGAAACAGAGTGGCTGAAACAGAGGGGCTGAAACAGAGGGGCTGAAACAGAGGGCGAGAAACAGAGGGGCTGAAACAGAGGGCGAGAAACAGAGGGGCTGAAACAGAGGGCGAGAAACAGAGGGGCTGAATCAGAGGGGCTGAAACAGAGGGCGAGAAACAGAGGGGCTGAAACAGAGGGCGAGAAACAGAGGGGCTGAAACAGAGGGGCTGAAACAGAAGGGCTGAAACAGAGGGGCTGAAACAGAGGGCGAGAAACAGAGGGGCTGAATCAGAGGTGCTGAATCAGAGGGGCTGAAACAGAGTGGCTGAAACAGAGGGCGAGAAACAGAGGGGCTGAAACAGAGGGGCTGAAACAGAAGCGCTGAAACAGAGGGGCTGAAACAGAGGGCGAGAAACAAAGGGGCTGAAACAGATGGGCTGAATCAGAGGGGCTGAAACAGAGTGGCTGACACAGAGGGTGAGAAACAGAGGGGCTGAAACAGAGGGCGAAAAATAGAGGGGCTGAAACAGAGGGCGAGAAACAGAGGGTGAGAAACAGAGAGCGAGAAACAGAGGGGCTGAAACAGAGGGGCTGAAACACAGGGGCTGAAACAGAGGGGCTGAAACAGAGGGTGAGAAACAGAGGGGCTGAATCAGAGGGCGAGAAACAGAGGGGCTGAAACAGAGGGGCTGAAACTGAAAGGATGACAAAGAGGGCGAGAAACTGAGGCGCAGAAACAGAGGGCGAGAAACAGAGGTGCTGAAACAGAGGGGCTGAAACAGAGGGCGAGAAACAGAGGGGCTGACACAGAGGGGCTGAAACAGAGGGGCTGAAACAAAGGGCGAGAAACAGAGGTGCCGAAACAGAGAGGCTGAAACAGAGGGGCTGAAACAGAGGGGCTGAAACAGAGGGGCTGAAACAGAAGGGCTGAAACAGAGGGGCTGACACAGAGGGGCTGAAACAGAGGGGCTGAAACAAAGGGCGAGAAACAGAGGTGCCGAAACAGAGGGGCTGAAACAGAGGGGCTGAAACAGAGGGGCTGAAACAGAGGGCGAGAAACAGAGGGGCTGAATCAGAGGGGCTGAAACAGAGGGCGAGAAACAGAGGGGCTGAAACAGAGGGCGAGAAACAGAGGTGCTGAAACAGAGGGGCTGAAACAGAAGGGCTGAAACAGAGGGGCTGAAACAGAGGGCGAGAAACAGAGGTGCTGAATCAGAGGGGCTGAATCAGAGGGGCTGAAACAGAGTGGCTGAAACAGAGGGCGAGAAACAGAGGGGCTGAAACAGAGGGTGAGATACAGAGGGCGAGAAACAGAGGGGCTGAAACAGAGGGCGAGAAACAGAGGTCGAGAAACAGAGGGACTGAAACAGAGGGGCTGAAACAGAGGGCGAGAAACAGAGGGGTTGAAAAAGAGGGTGAGAAACAGAGGGGCTGAATCAGAGGTGCTGAAAGAGGGGCTGAAACAGAGGGGCTGAAACAGAGGGGCTGAAACAGAGGGCGAGAAACAGAGGGGCTGAAACAGAGGGCGAGAAACAGAGGGGCTGAATCAGAGGGGCTGAAACAGAGGGCGAGAAACAGAGGGGCTGAAACAGAGGGCGAGAAACAGAGGGGCTGAAACAGAGGGGCTGAAACAGAAGGGCTGAAACAGAGGGGCTGAAACAGAGGGCGAGAAACAAAGGAGCTGAATCAGAGGGGCTGAATCAGAGGGGCTGAAACAGAGTGGCTGAAACAGAGGGCGAGAAACAGAGGGGCTGAAACAGAGGGGCTGAAACAGAAGGGCTGAAACAGAGGGGCTGAAACAGAGGGCGAGAAACAAAGGGGCTGAAACAGATGGGCTGGAAACAGAGGGGCTGAAACAGAGGGGCTGAAACAGAGGGCGAGAAACAGAGGGGCTGAAACAGAGGGCGAGAAACCGAGGGGCTGAAACAGCGGGCGAGAAACCGAGGGGCTGAATCAGAGGGGCTGAAACAGATGGCGAGAAACAGAGGGGCTGAAAGAGAGGGCGAGAAACAGAGGGGCTGAAACAGAGGGGCTGAAACAGAAGGGCTGAAACAGAGGGGCTGAAACAGAGGGCGAGAAACAGAGGGGCTGATTCAGAGGTGCTGAATCAGAGGGGCTGAAACAGAGTGGCTGAAACAGAGGGCGAGAAACAGAGGGGCTGAAACAGAGGGGCTGAAACAGAAGGGCTGAAACAGAGGGGCTGAAACAGAGGGCGAGAAACAAAGGGGCTGAAACAGATGGGCTGAATCAGAGGGGCTGAAACAGAGTGGCTGACACAGAGGGCGAGAAACAGAGGGGCTGAAACAGAGGGTGTGAAACAGAGGGCGAGAAACAGAGGGGCTGAAACAGAGGGGCTGAAACAGAGGGGCCGAAAAAGAGGGGCTGATGCAGATGGCGAGAAACAGAGGGTCTGAAACAGAGGGCGAAAAATAGAGGGGCTGAAACAGAGGGCGAGAAACAGAGGGTGAGAAACAGAGGGCGAGAAACAGAGGGGCTGAAACAGAGGGGCTGAAACACAGGGGCTGAAACAGAGGGGCTGAAACAGAGGGTGAGAAACAGAGGGGCTGAATCAGAGGGCGAGAAACAGAGGGGCTGAAACAGAGGGGCTGAAACTGACAGGCTGACAAAGAGGGCGAGAAACAGAGGCGCAGAAACAGAGGGCGAGAAACAGAGGGGCTGAAACAGAGGGGCTGAAACAGAGGGCGAGAAACAGAGGGGCTGACACAGAGGGGCTGAAACAGAGGGGCTGAAACAAAGGGCGAGAAACAGAGGTGCCGAAACAGAGAGGCTGAAACAGAGGGGCTGAAACAGAGGGGCTGAAACAGAGGGCGAGAAACAGAGGGGCTGAATCAGAGGGGCTGAAACAGAGGGCGAGAAACAGAGGGGCTGAAACAGAGGGCGAAAAACAGAGGTGCTGAAACAGAGGGGCTGAAACAGAAGGGCTGAAACAGAGGGGCTGAAACAGAGGGCGAGAAACAGAGGTGCTGAATCAGAGGGGCTGAATCAGAGGGGCAGAAACAGAGTGGCTGAAACAGAGGGCGAGAAACAGAGGGGCTGAAACAGAGGGTGAGATGCAGAGGGCGAGAAACAGAGGGTCTGAAACAGATGGCGAGAAACAGAGGTCGAGAAACAGAGGGACTGAAACAGAGGGGCTGAAACAGAGGGCGAGAAACAGAGGGGTTGAAAAAGAGGGTGAGAAACAGAGGGGCTGAATCAGAGGTGCTGAAAGAGGGGCTGAAACAGAGGGGCTGAAACAGAGGGGCTGAAACAGAGGGCGAGAAACAGAGGGGCTGATACAGAGGGCGAGAAACAGAGGGGCTGAATCAGAGGGGCTGAAACAGAGGGCGAGAAACAGAGGGGCTGAAACAGAGGGCGAGAAACAGAGGGGCTGAAACAGAGGGGCTGAAACAGAAGGGCTGAAACAGAGGTGCTGAAACAGAGGGCGAGAAACAAAGGAGCTGAATCAGAGGGGCTGAATCAGAGGGGCTGAAACAGAGTGGCTGAAACAGAGGGCGAGAAACAGAGGGGCTGAAACAGAGGGTGTGAAACAGAGGGCGAGAAACAGGGGGGCTGAAACAGAGGGGCTGAAACAGAGGGGCTGAAACAGAGGGGCTGATGCAGATAGCGAGAAACAGAGGGCGAAAAATAGAGGGGCTGAAACAGAGGGCGAGAAACAGAGGGTGAGAAACAGAGGGCGAGAAACAGAGGGGCTGAAACAGAGGGGCTGAAACAGAGGGGCTGAAACAGAGGGTGAGAAACAGAGGGGCTGAATTAGAGGGCGAGAAGCATAGGGGCTGAAACAGAGGGGCTGAAACTGACGGGCTGACAAAGAGGGCGAGTAACTGAGGCGCAGAAACAGAGGGCGAGAAACAGAGGGGCTGAAACAGAGGGGCTGAAACAGAGGGCGAGAAACAGAGGGGCTGAAACAGAGGGTGAGAAACAGAGGGGCTGAAACAGAGGTGCTGAAAGAGGGGCTGAAACAGAGGGGCTGAAACAGAGGGGCTGAAACAGAGGGCGAGAAACAGAGGGGCTGACACAGAGAGGCTGAAACAGAGGGGCTGAAACAAAGGGCGAGAAACAGAGGGGCCGAAACAGAGTGGCTGAAACAGAGGGGCTGAAACAGAGGGGCTGAAACAGAGGGCGAGAAACAGAGGGGCTGAAACAGAGGGCGAGAAACAGAGGGGCTGAAACAGAGGGCGAGAAACAGAGGGGCTGAATCAGAGGGGCTGAAACAGAGGGCGAGAAACAGAGGGGCTGAAACAGAGGGCGAGAAACAGAGGGGCTGAAACAGAGGGGCTGAAACAGAAGGGCTGAAACAGAGGGGCTGAAACAGAGGGCGAGAAACAGAGGGGCTGAATCAGAGGTGCTGAATCAGAGGGGCTGAAACAGAGTGGCTGAAACAGAGGGCGAGAAACAGAGGGGCTGAAACAGAGGGGCTGAAACAGAAGCGCTGAAACAGAGGGGCTGAAACAGAGGGCGAGAAACAAAGGGGCTGAAACAGATGGGCTGAATCAGAGGGGCTGAAACAGAGTGGCTGACACAGAGGGTGAGAAACAGAGGGGCTGAAACAGAGGGCGAAAAATAGAGGGGCTGAAACAGAGGGCGAGAAACAGAGGGTGAGAAACAGAGAGCGAGAAACAGAGGGGCTGAAACAGAGGGGCTGAAACACAGGGGCTGAAACAGAGGGGCTGAAACAGAGGGTGAGAAACAGAGGGGCTGAATCAGAGGGCGAGAAACAGAGGGGCTGAAACAGAGGGGCTGAAACTGAAAGGATGACAAAGAGGGCGAGAAACTGAGGCGCAGAAACAGAGGGCGAGAAACAGAGGTGCTGAAACAGAGGGGCTGAAACAGAGGGCGAGAAACAGAGGGGCTGACACAGAGGGGCTGAAACAGAGGGGCTGAAACAAAGGGCGAGAAACAGAGGTGCCGAAACAGAGAGGCTGAAACAGAGGGGCTGAAACAGAGGGGCTGAAACAGAGGGGCTGAAACAGAAGGGCTGAAACAGAGGGGCTGACACAGAGGGGCTGAAACAGAGGGGCTGAAACAAAGGGCGAGAAACAGAGGTGCCGAAACAGAGGGGCTGAAACAGAGGGGCTGAAACAGAGGGGCTGAAACAGAGGGCGAGAAACAGAGGGGCTGAATCAGAGGGGCTGAAACAGAGGGCGAGAAACAGAGGGGCTGAAACAGAGGGCGAGAAACAGAGGTGCTGAAACAGAGGGGCTGAAACAGAAGGGCTGAAACAGAGGGGCTGAAACAGAGGGCGAGAAACAGAGGTGCTGAATCAGAGGGGCTGAATCAGAGGGGCTGAAACAGAGTGGCTGAAACAGAGGGCGAGAAACAGAGGGGCTGAAACAGAGGGTGAGATACAGAGGGCGAGAAACAGAGGGGCTGAAACAGAGGGCGAGAAACAGAGGTCGAGAAACAGAGGGACTGAAACAGAGGGGCTGAAACAGAGGGCGAGAAACAGAGGGGTTGAAAAAGAGGGTGAGAAACAGAGGGGCTGAATCAGAGGTGCTGAAAGAGGGGCTGAAACAGAGGGGCTGAAACAGAGGGGCTGAAACAGAGGGCGAGAAACAGAGGGGCTGAAACAGAGGGCGAGAAACAGAGGGGCTGAATCAGAGGGGCTGAAACAGAGGGCGAGAAACAGAGGGGCTGAAACAGAGGGCGAGAAACAGAGGGGCTGAAACAGAGGGGCTGAAACAGAAGGGCTGAAACAGAGGGGCTGAAACAGAGGGCGAGAAACAAAGGAGCTGAATCAGAGGGGCTGAATCAGAGGGGCTGAAACAGAGTGGCTGAAACAGAGGGCGAGAAACAGAGGGGCTGAAACAGAGGGGCTGAAACAGAAGGGCTGAAACAGAGGGGCTGAAACAGAGGGCGAGAAACAAAGGGGCTGAAACAGATGGGCTGAATCAGAGGGGCTGAAACAGAGTGGCTGACACAGAGGGCGAGAAACAGAGGGGCTGAAACAGAGGGTGTGAAACAGAGGGCGAGAAACAGAGGGGCTGAAACAGAGGGGCTGAAACAGAGGGGCCGAAAAAGAGGGGCTGATGCAGATGGCGAGAAACAGAGGGGCTGAAACAGAGGGTGAAAAATAGAGGGGCTGAAACAGAGGGCGAGAAACAGAGGGTGAGAAACAGAGGGCGAGAAACAGAGGGGCTGAAACAGAGGGGCTGAAACACAGGGGCTGAAACAGAGGGGCTGAAACAGAGGGTGAGAAACAGAGGGGCTGAATCAGAGGGCGAGAAACAGAGGGGCTGAAACAGAGGGGCTGAAACTGACAGGCTGACAAAGAGGGCGAGAAACAGAGGCGCAGAAACAGAGGGCGAGAAACAGAGGGGCTGAAACAGAGGGGCTGAAACAGAGGGCGATAAACAGAGGGGCTGACACAGAGGGGCTGAAACAGAGGGGCTGAAACAAAGGGCGAGAAACAGAGGTGCCGAAACAGAGGGGCTGAAACAGAGGGGCTGAAACAGAGGGGCTGAAACAGAGGGCGAGAAACAGAGGGGCTGAATCAGAGGGGCTGAAACAGAGGGCGAGAAACAGAGGGGCTGAAACAGAGGGCGAGAAACAGAGGTGCTGAAACAGAGGGGCTGAAACAGAAGGGCTGAAACAGAGGGGCTGAAACAGAGGGCGAGAAACAGAGGTGCTGAATCAGAGGGGCTGAATCAGAGGGGCAGAAACAGAGTGGCTGAAACAGAGGGCGAGAAACAGAGGGGCTGAAACAGATGGCGAGAAACAGAGGTCGAGAAACAGAGGGACTGAAACAGAGGGGCTGAAACAGAGGGCGAGAAACAGAGGGGTTGAAAAAGAGGGTGAGAAACAGAGGGGCTGAATCAGAGGTGCTGAAAGAGGGGCTGAAACAGAGGGGCTGAAACAGAGGGGCTGAAACAGAGGGCGAGAAACAGAGGGGCTGATACAGAGGGCGAGAAACAGAGGGGCTGAAACAGAGGGTGTGAAACAGAGGGCGAGAAACAGGGGGGCTGAAACAGAGGGGCTGAAACAGAGGGGCTGAAACAGAGGGGCTGATGCAGATAGCGAGAAACAGAGGGCGAAAAATAGAGGGGCTGAAACAGAGGGCGAGATACAGAGGGTGAGAAACAGAGGGCGAGAAACAGAGGGGCTGAAACAGAGGGGCTGAAACAGAGGGGCTGAAACAGAGGGTGAGAAACAGAGGGGCTGAATTAGAGGGCGAGAAGCATAGGGGCTGAAACAGAGGGGCTGAAACTGACGGGCTGACAAAGAGGGCGAGTAACTGAGGCGCAGAAACAGAGGGCGAGAAACAGAGGGGCTGAAACAGAGGGGCTGAAACGGAGGGCGAGAAACAGAGGGGCTGAAACAGAGGGTGAGAAACAGAGGGGCTGAAACAGAGGTGCTGAAAGAGGGGCTGAAACAGAGGGGCTGAAACAGAGTGTGAGAAACAGAGGGGCTGAATTAGAGGGCGAGAAGCATAGGGGCTGAAACAGAGGGGCTGAAACTGACGGGCTGACAAAGAGGGCGAGTAACTGAGGCGCAGAAACAGAGGGCGAGAAACAGAGGGGCTGAAACAGAGGGGCTGAAACAGAGGGCGAGAAACAGAGGGGCTGAAACAGAGGGTGAGAAACAGAGGGGCTGAAACAGAGGTGCTGAAAGAGGGGCTGAAACAGAGGGGCTGAAAGAGAGGGGCTGAAACAGAGGGCGAGAAACAGAGGGGCTGACACAGAGAGGCTGAAACAGAGGGGCTGAAACAAAGGCCGAGAAACAGAGGGGCCGAAACAGAGTGGCTGAAACAGAGGGGCTGAAACAGAGGGGCTGAAACAGAGGGCGAGAAACAGAGGGGCTGAAACAGAGGGCGAGAAACAGAGGGGCTGAAACAGAGGGCGAGAAACAGAGGGGCTGAATCAGAGGGGCTGAAACAGAGGGCGAGAAACAGAGGGGCTGAAACAGAGGGCGAGAAACAGAGGGGCTGAAACAGAGGGGCTGAAACAGAAGGGCTGAAACAGAGGGGCTGAAACAGAGGGCGAGAAACAGAGGGGCTGAATCAGAGGTGCTGAATCAGAGGGGCTGAAACAGAGTGGCTGAAACAGAGGGCGAGAAACAGAGGGGCTGAAACAGAGGGGCTGAAACAGAAGCGCTGAAACAGAGGGGCTGAAACAGAGGGCGAGAAACAAAGGGGCTGAAACAGATGGGCTGAATCAGAGGGGCTGAAACAGAGTGGCTGACACAGAGGGTGAGAAACAGAGGGGCTGAAACAGAGGGCGAAAAATAGAGGGGCTGAAACAGAGGGCGAGAAACAGAGGGTGAGAAACAGAGAGCGAGAAACAGAGGGGCTGAAACAGAGGGGCTGAAACACAGGGGCTGAAACAGAGGGGCTGAAACCGAGGGTGAGAAACAGAGGGGCTGAATCAGAGGGCGAGAAACAGAGGGGCTGAAACAGAGGGGCTGAAACTGAAAGGATGACAAAGAGGGCGAGAAACTGAGGCGCAGAAACAGAGGGCGAGAAACAGAGGTGCTGAAACAGAGGGGCTGAAACAGAGGGCGAGAAACAGAGGGGCTGACACAGAGGGGCTGAAACAGAGGGGCTGAAACAAAGGGCGAGAAACAGAGGTGCCGAAACAGAGAGGCTGAAACAGAGGGGCTGAAACAGAGGGGCTGAAACAGAGGGGCTGAAACAGAAGGGCTGAAACAGAGGGGCTGACACAGAGGGGCTGAAACAGAGGGGCTGAAACAAAGGGCGAGAAACAGAGGTGCCGAAACAGAGGGGCTGAAACAGAGGGGCTGAAACAGAGGGGCTGAAACAGAGGGCGAGAAACAGAGGGGCTGAATCAGAGGGGCTGAAACAGAGGGCGAGAAACAGAGGGGCTGAAACAGAGGGCGAGAAACAGAGGTGCTGAAACAGAGGGGCTGAAACAGAAGGGCTGAAACAGAGGGGCTGAAACAGAGGGCGAGAAACAGAGGTGCTGAATCAGAGGGGCTGAATCAGAGGGGCTGAAACAGAGTGGCTGAAACAGAGGGCGAGAAACAGAGGGGCTGAAACAGAGGGTGAGATACAGAGGGCGAGAAACAGAGGGGCTGAAACAGAGGGCGAGAAACAGAGGTCGAGAAACAGAGGGACTGAAACAGAGGGGCTGAAACAGAGGGCGAGAAACAGAGGGGTTGAAAAAGAGGGTGAGAAACAGAGGGGCTGAATCAGAGGTGCTGAAAGAGGGGCTGAAACAGAGGGGCTGAAACAGAGGGGCTGAAACAGAGGGCGAGAAACAGAGGGGCTGAAACAGAGGGCGAGAAACAGAGGGGCTGAATCAGAGGGGCTGAAACAGAGGGCGAGAAACAGAGGGGCTGAAACAGAGGGCGAGAAACAGAGGGGCTGAAACAGAGGGGCTGAAACAGAAGGGCTGAAACAGAGGTGCTGAAACAGAGGGCGAGAAACAAAGGAGCTGAATCAGAGGGGCTGAATCAGAGGGGCTGAAACAGAGTGGCTGAAACAGAGGGCGAGAAACAGAGGGGCTGAAACAGAGGGTGTGAAACAGAGGGCGAGAAACAGGGGGGCTGAAACAGAGGGGCTGAAACAGAGGGGCTGAAACAGAGGGGCTGATGCAGATAGCGAGAAACAGAGGGCGAAAAATAGAGGGGCTGAAACAGGGGGCGAGAAACAGAGGGTGAGAAACAGAGGGCGAGAAACAGAGGGGCTGAAACAGAGGGGCTGAAACAGAGGGGCTGAAACAGAGTGTGAGAAACAGAGGGGCTGAATTAGAGGGCGAGAAGCATAGGGGCTGAAACAGAGGGGCTGAAACTGACGGGCTGACAAAGAGGGCGAGTAACTGAGGCGCAGAAACAGAGGGTGAGAAACAGAGGGGCTGAAACAGAGGGGCTGAAACAGAGGGCGAGAAACAGAGGGGCTGAAACAGAGGGTGAGAAACAGAGGGGCTGAAACAGAGGTGCTGAAAGAGGGGCTGAAACAGAGGGGCTGAAACAGAGGGGCTGAAACAGAGGGCGAGAAACAGAGGGGCTGACACAGAGAGGCTGAAACAGAGGGGCTGAAACAAAGGCCGAGAAACAGAGGGGCCGAAACAGAGTGGCTGAAACAGAGGGGCTGAAACAGAGGGGCTGAAACAGAGGGCGAGAAACAGAGGGGCTGAAACAGAGGGCGAGAAACAGAGGGGCTGAATCAGAGGGGCTGAAACAGAGGGCGAGAAACAGAGGGGCTGAAACAGAGGGCGAGAAACAGAGGGGCTGAAACAGAGGGGCTGAAACAGAAGGGCTGAAACAGAGGGGCTGAAACAGAGGGCGAGAAACAGAGCGGCTGAATCAGAGGTGCGGAATCAGAGGGGCTGAAACAGAGTGGCTGAAACAGAGGGCGAGAAACAGAGGGGCTGAAACAGAGGGGCTGAAACAGAAGCGCTGAAACAGAGGGGCTGAAACAGAGGGCGAGAAACAAAGGGGCTGAAACAGATGGGCTGAATCAGAGGGGCTGAAACAGAGTGGCTGACACAGAGGGTGAGAAACAGAGGGGCTGAAACAGAGGGCGAAAAATAGAGGGGCTGAAACAGAGGGCGAGAAACAGAGGGTGAGAAACAGAGAGCGAGAAACAGAGGGGCTGAAACAGAGGGGCTGAAACACAGGGGCTGAAACAGAGGGGCTGAAACAGAGGGTGAGAAACAGAGGGGCTGAATCAGAGGGCGAGAAACAGAGGGGCTGAAACAGAGGGGCTGAAACTGAAAGGATGACAAAGAGGGCGAGAAACTGAGGCGCAGAAACAGAGGGCGAGAAACAGAGGTGCTGAAACAGAGGGGCTGAAACAGAGAGCGAGAAACAGAGGGGCTGACACAGAGGGGCTGAAACAGAGGGGCTGAAACAAAGGGCGAGAAACAGAGGTGCCGAAACAGAGAGGCTGAAACAGAGGGGCTGAAACAGAGGGGCTGAAACAGAGGGGCTGAAACAGAAGGGCTGAAACAGAGGGGCTGACACAGAGGGGCTGAAACAGAGGGGCTGAAACAAAGGGCGAGAAACAGAGGTGCCGAAACAGAGGGGCTGAAACAGAGGGGCTGAAACAGAGGGGCTGAAACAGAGGGCGAGAAACAGAGGGGCTGAAACAGAGGGCGAGAAACAGAGGTGCTGAAACAGAGGGGCTGAAACAGAAGGGCTGAAACAGAGGGGCTGAAACAGAGGGCGAGAAACAGAGGTGCTGAATCAGAGGGGCTGAATCAGAGGGGCTGAAACAGAGTGGCTGAAACAGAGGGCGAGAAACAGAGGGGCTGAAACAGAGGGTGAGATACAGAGGGCGAGAAACAGAGGGGCTGAAACAGAGGGCGAGAAACAGAGGTCGAGAAACAGAGGGACTGAAACAGAGGGGCTGAAACAGAGGGCGAGAAACAGAGTGGTTGAAAAAGAGGGTGAGAAACAGAGGGGCTGAATCAGAGGTGCTGAAAGAGGGGCTGAAACAGAGGGGCTGAAACAGAGGGGCTGAAACAGAGGGCGAGAAACAGAGGGGCTGAAACAGAGGGCGAGAAACAGAGGGGCTGAATCAGAGGGGCTGAAACAGAGGGCGAGAAACAGAGGGGCTGAAACAGAGGGCGAGAAACAGAGGGGCTGAAACAGAGGGGCTGAAACAGAAGGGCTGAAACAGAGGTGCTGAAACAGAGGGCGAGAAACAAAGGAGCTGAATCAGAGGGGCTGAATCAGAGGGGCTGAAACAGAGTGGCTGAAACAGAGGGCGAGAAACAGAGGGGCTGAAACAGAGGGTGTGAAACAGAGGGCGAGAAACAGGGGGGCTGAAACAGAGGGGCTGAAACAGAGGGGCTGATGCAGATAGCGAGAAACAGAGGGCGAAAAATAGAGGGGCTGAAACAGAGGGCGAGAAACAGAGGGTGAGAAACAGAGGGCGAGAAACAGAGGGGCTGAAACAGCGGGGCTGAAACAGAAGGGCTGAAACAGAGGGGCTGAAACAGAGGGCGAGAAACAAAGGGGCTGAAACAGATGGGCTGAATCAGAGGGGCTGAAACAGAGTGGCTGACACAGAGGGCGAGAAACAGAGGGGCTGAAACAAAGGGTGTGAAACAGAGGGCGAGAAACAGAGGGGCTGAAACAGAGGGGCTGAAACAGAGGGGCTGAAACAGAGGGGCTGATGCAGATGGCGAGAAACAGAGGGGCTGAAACAGAGGGCGAAAAATAGAGGGGCTGAAACAGACGGCGAGAAACAGAGGGTGAGAAACAGAGGGTGAGAAACAGAGGGGCTGAAACAGAGGGGCTGAAACAGAGGGGCTGAAACAGAGGGTGAGAAACAGAGGGGCTGAATCAGAGGGCGAGAAACAGAGGGGCTGAAAAAGAGGGGCTGAAACTGACAGGCTGACAAAGAGGGCGAGAAACAGAGGCGCAGAAACAGAGGGCGAGAAACAGAGGGGCTGAAACAGAGGGGCTGAAACAGAGGGCGAGAAACAGAGGGGCTGACACAGAGGGGCTGAAACAGAGGGGCTGAAACAAAGGGCGAGAAACAGAGGTGCCGAAACAGAGAGGCTGAAACAGAGGGGCTGAAACAGAGGGGCTGAAACAGAGGGCGAGAAACAGAGGGGCTGAAACAGAGGGCGAGAAACAGAGGGGCTGAAACAGAGGGCGAGAAACAGAGGGGCTGAATCAGAGGGGCTGAAATAGAGGGCGAGAAACAGAGGGGCTGAAACAGAGGGCGAGAAACAGAAGTGCTGAAACACAGGGGCTGAAACAGAAGGGCTGAAACAGAGGGGCTGAAACAGAGGGCGAGAAACAGAGGTGCTGAATCAGAGGGGCTGAATCAGTGGGGCTGAAACAGAGTGGCTGAAACAGATGGCGAGAAACAGAGGGGCTGAAACAGAGGGTGAGATACAGAGGGCGAGAAACAGAGGGGCTGAAACAGAGGGCGAGAAACAGAGGTCGAGAAACAGAGGGACGGAAACAGAGGGGCTGAAACAGAGGGCCTGAAACAGAGGGCGAGAAACAGAGGGGTTGAAAAAGAGGGTGAGAAACAGAGGGGCTGAATCAGAGGTGCTGAAAGAGGTGCTGAAACAGAGGGGCTGAAACAGAGGGGTGAAACAGAGGGCGAGAAACAGAGTGGCTGAAACAGAGGGGCTGAAACAGAAGGGCTGAAACAGAGGGGCTGAAACAGAGGGCGAGAAACAGAGGTGCTGAATCAGAGGGGCTGAATCAGAGGGGCAGAAACAGAGTGGCTGAAACAGAGGGCGAGAAACAGAGGGGCTGAAACAGAGGGTGAGATACAGAGGGCGAGAAACAGAGGGTCTGAAACAGAGGGCGAGAAACAGAGGTCGAGAAACAGAGGGACTGAAACAGAGGGGCTGAAACAGAGGGCGAGAAACAGAGGGGTTGAAAAAGAGGGTGAGAAACAGAGGGGCTGAATCAGAGGTGCTGAAAGAGGGGCTGAAACAGAGGGGCTGAAACAGAGGGGCTGAAACAGAGGGCGAGAAACAGAGGGGCTGATACAGAGGGCGAGAAACAGAGGGGCTGAATCAGAGGGGCTGAAACAGAGGGCGAGAAAAAGAGGGGCTGAAACAGAGGGCGAGAAACAGAGGGGCTGAAACAGAGGGGCTGAAACAGAAGGGCTGAAACAGAGGGGCTGAAACAGAGGGCGAGAAACAGAGGGGCTGAAACAGAGGGGCTGAAACAGAGGGCGAGAAACAGAGGGGCTGAAACAGAGGGGCTGAAACAGAAGCGCTGAAACAGAGGGGCTGAAACAGAGGGCGAGAAACAAAGGGGCTGAAACAGAGGGCGAGAAACAGAGGGGCTGAATCAGAGGGGCTGAAACAGAGTGGCTGACACAGAGGGTGAGAAACAGAGGGGCTGAAACAGAGGGCGAAAAATAGAGGGGCTGAAACAGAGGGCGAGAAACAGAGGGTGAGAAACAGAGAGCGAGAAACAGAGGGGCTGACACAGAGAGGCTGAAACAGAGGGGCTGAAACAAAGGGCGAGAAACAGAGGGGCCGAAACAGAGTGGCTGAAACAGAGGGGCTGAAACAGAGGGGCTGAAACAGAGGGCGAGAAACAGAGGGGCTGAAACAGAGGGCGAGAAACAGAGGGGCTGAAACAGAGGGCGAGAAACAGAGGGGCTGAATCAGAGGGGCTGAAACAGAGGGCGAGAAACAGAGGGGCTGAAACAGAGGGCGAGAAACAGAGGGGCTGAAACAGAGGGGCTGAAACAGAAGGGCTGAAACAGAGGGTCTGAAACAGAGGGGCTGAAACAGAGGGCGAGAAACAGAGGGGCTGACACAGAGAGGCTGAAACAGAGGGGCTGAAACAAAGGGCGAGAAACAGAGGGGCCGAAACAGAGTGGCTGAAACAGAGGGGCTGAAACAGAGGGGCTGAAACAGAGGGCGAGAAACAGAGGGGCTGAAACAGAGGGCGAGAAACAGAGGGGCTGAAACAGAGGGCGAGAAACAGAGGGGCTGAAACAGAGGGGCTGAAACAGAAGGGCTGAAACAGAGGGGCTGAAACAGAGGGCGAGAAACAGAGTGGCTGAATCAGAGGGGCTGAATCAGAGGGGCTGAAACAGAGTGGCTGAAACAGAGGGCGAGAAACAGAGGGGCTGAAACAGAGGGGCTGAAACAGAAGGGCTGAAACAGAGGGGCTGAAACAGAGGGCGAGAAACAAAGGGGCTGAAACAGATGGGCTGAATCAGAGGGGCTGAAACAGAGTGGCTTACACAGAGGGCGAGAAACAGAGGGGCTGAAACAGAGGGTGTGAAACAGAGGGCGCGAAACAGAGGGGCTGAAACAGAGGGGCTGAAACAGAGGGGCTGAAACAGAGGGGCTGATGCAGATGGCGAGAAACAGAGGGGCTGAAACAGAGGGCGAAAAATAGAGGGGCTGAAACAGAGGGCGAGAAACAGAGGGTGAGAAACAGAGGGCGAGAAACAGAGGGGCTGAAACAGAGGGGCTGAAACACAGGGGCTGAAACAGAGGGGCTGAAACAGAGGGTGAGAAACAGAGGGGCTGAATCAGAGGGCGAGAAACAGAGGGGCTGAAACAGAGGGGCTGAAACTGACAGACTGCCAAAGAGGGCGAGAAACTGAGGCGCAGAAACAGAGGGCGAGAAACAGAGGGGCTGAAACAGAGGGGCTGAAACAGAGGGCGAGAAACAGAGGGGCTGACACAGAGGGGCTGAAACCGAGGGGCTGAAACAAAGGGCGAGAAACAGAGGTGCCGAAACAGAGAGGCTGAAACAGAGGGGCTGAAACAGAGGGGCTGAAACAGACGGCGAGAAACAGAGGAGCTGAAACAGAGGGCGAGAAACAGAGGGGCTGAAACAGAGGGCGAGAAACAGAGGGGCTGAATCAGAGGGGCTGAAACAGAGGGCGAGAAACAGAGGGGCTGAAACAGAGGGCGAGAAACAGAGGGGCTGAAACAGAGGGGCTGAAACAGAAGGGCTGAAACAGAGGGGCTGAAACAGAGGGCGAGAAACAGAGGTGCTGAATCAGAGGGGCTGAATCAGAGGGGCTGAAACAGAGTGGCTGAAACAGAGGGCGAGAAACAGAGGGGCTGAAACAGAGGGTGAGACACAGAGGGCGAGAAACAGAGGGGCTGAAACAGAGTGCGAGAAACAGAGGTCGAGAAACAGAGGGACTGAAACAGAGGGGCTGAAACAGAGGGGCTGAAACAGAGGCCGAGAAACAGAGGGGCTGAAACAGAGGGCGAGAAACAGAGGGGCTGAAACAGAGGGTGAGAAACAGAGGGGCTGAAACAGAGGTGCTGAAAGAGGGGCTGAAACAGAGGGGCTGAAACTGAGGGGCTGAAACAGAGGGCGAGAAAAAGAGGGGCTGACACAGAGGGGCTGAAACAGAGGGGCTGAAACAAAGGGCGAGAAACAGAGAGGCCGAAACAGAGTGGCTGAAACAGAGGGGCTGAAACAGAGGGGCTGAAACAGAGTGCGAGAAACAGAGGGGCTGAAACAGAGGGCGAGAAACCGAGGGGCTGAAACAGCGGGCGAGAAACCGAGGGGCTGAATCAGAGGGGCTGAAACAGAGGGCGAGAAACAGAGGGGCTGAAAGAGAGGGCGAGAAACAGAGGGGCTGAAACAGAGGGGCTGAAACAGAAGGGCTGAAACAGAGGGGCTGAAACAGAGGGCGAGAAACAGAGGGGCTGATTCAGAGGTGCTGATTCAGAGGGGCTGAAACAGAGTGGCTGAAACAGAGGGCGAGAAACAGAGGGGCTGAAACAGAGGGGCTGAAACAGAAGGGCTGAAACAGAGGGGCTGAAACAGAGGGCGAGAAACAAAGGGGCTGAAACAGATGGGCTGAATCAGAGGGGCTGAAACAGAGTGGCTGACAGAGAGGGCGAGAAACAGAGGGGCTGAAACAGAGGGTGTGAAACAGAGGGCGAGAAACAGAGGGGCTGAAACAGAGGGGCTGAAACAGAGGGGCCGAAAAAGAGGGGCTGATGCAGATGGCGAGAAACAGAGGGGCTGAAACAGAGGGCGAAAAATAGAGGGGCTGAAACAGAGGGCGAGAAACAGAGGGTGAGAAACAGAGGGCGAGAAACAGAGGGGCTGAAACAGAGGGGCTGAAACACAGGGGCTGAAACAGAGGGGCTGAAACAGAGGGTGAGAAACAGAGGGGCTGAATCAGAGGGCGAGAAACAGAGGGGCTGAAACAGAGGGGCTGAAACTGACAGGCTGACAAAGAGGGCGAGAAACAGAGGCGCAGAAACAGAGGGCGAGAAACAGAGGGGCTGAAACAGAGGGGCTGAAACAGAGGGCGAGAAACAGAGGGGCTGACACAGAGGGGCTGAAACAGAGGGGCTGAAACAGAGGGCGAGAAACAGAGGTGCCGAAACAGAGGTGCTGAAAGAGGGGCTGAAACAGAGGGGCTGAAACAGAGGGGCTGAAACAGAGGGCGAGAAACAGAGGGGCTGATACAGAGGGCGAGAAACAGAGGGGCTGAATCAGAGGGGCTGAAACAGAGGGCGAGAAACAGAGGGGCTGAAACAGAGGGCGAGAAACAGAGGGGCTGAAACAGAGGGGCTGAAACAGAAGGGCTGAAACAGAGGTGCTGAAACAGAGGGCGAGAAACAAAGGAGCTGAATCAGAGGGGCTGAATCAGAGGGGCTGAAACAGAGTGGCTGAAACAGAGGGCGAGAAACAGAGGGGCTGAAACAGAGGGTGTGAAACAGAGGGCGAGAAACAGGGGGGCTGAAACAGAGGGGCTGAAACAGAGGGGCTGAAACAGAGGGGCTGATGCAGATAGCGAGAAACAGAGGGCGAAAAATAGAGGGGCTGAAACAGAGGGCGAGAAACAGAGGGTGAGAAACAGAGGGCGAGAAACAGAGGGGCTGAAACAGAGGGGCTGAAACAGAGGGGCTGAAACAGAGGGTGAGAAACAGAGGGGCTGAATTAGAGGGCGAGAAGCATAGGGGCTGAAACAGAGGGGCTGAAACTGACGGGCTGACAAAGAGGGCGAGTAACTGAGGCGCAGAAACAGAGGGCGAGAAACAGAGGGGCTGAAACAGAGGGGCTGAAACAGAGGGCGAGAAACAGAGGGGCTGAAACAGAGGGTGAGAAACAGAGGGGCTGAAACAGAGGTGCTGAAAGAGGGGCTGAAACAGAGGGGCTGAAACAGAGGGGCTGAAACAGAGGGCGAGAAACAGAGGGGCTGACACAGAGAGGCTGAAACAGAGGGGCTGAAACAAAGGCCGAGAAACAGAGGGGCCGAAACAGAGTGGCTGAAACAGAGGGGCTGAAACAGAGGGGCTGAAACAGAGGGCGAGAAACAGAGGGGCTGAAACAGAGGGCGAGAAACAGAGGGGCTGAAACAGAGGGCGAGAAACAGAGGGGCTGAATCAGAGGGGCTGAAACAGAGGGCGAGAAACAGAGGGGCTGAAACAGAGGGCGAGAAACAGAGGGGCTGAAACAGAGGGGCTGAAACAGAAGGGCTGAAACAGAGGGGCTGAAACAGAGGGCGAGAAACAGAGGGGCTGAATCAGAGGTGCTGAATCAGAGGGGCTGAAACAGAGTGGCTGAAACAGAGGGCGAGAAACAGAGGGGCTGAAACAGAGGGGCTGAAACAGAAGCGCTGAAACAGAGGGGCTGAAACAGAGGGCGAGAAACAAAGGGGCTGAAACAGATGGGCTGAATCAGAGGGGCTGAAACAGAGTGGCTGACACAGAGGGTGAGAAACAGAGGGGCTGAAACAGAGGGCGAAAAATAGAGGGGCTGAAACAGAGGGCGAGAAACAGAGGGTGAGAAACAGAGAGCGAGAAACAGAGGGGCTGAAACAGAGGGGCTGAAACACAGGGGCTGAAACAGAGGGGCTGAAACAGAGGGTGAGAAACAGAGGGGCTGAATCAGAGGGCGAGAAACAGAGGGGCTGAAACAGAGGGGCTGAAACTGAAAGGATGACAAAGAGGGCGAGAAACTGAGGCGCAGAAACAGAGGGCGAGAAACAGAGGTGCTGAAACAGAGGGGCTGAAACAGAGGGCGAGAAACAGAGGGGCTGACACAGAGGGGCTGAAACAGAGGGGCTGAAACAAAGGGCGAGAAACAGAGGTGCCGAAACAGAGAGGCTGAAACAGAGGGGCTGAAACAGAGGGGCTGAAACAGAGGGGCTGAAACAGAAGGGCTGAAACAGAGGGGCTGACACAGAGGGGCTGAAACAGAGGGGCTGAAACAAAGGGCGAGAAACAGAGGTGCCGAAACAGAGGGGCTGAAACAGAGGGGCTGAAACAGAGGGGCTGAAACAGAGGGCGAGAAACAGAGGGGCTGAATCAGAGGGGCTGAAACAGAGGGCGAGAAACAGAGGGGCTGAAACAGAGGGCGAGAAACAGAGGTGCTGAAACAGAGGGGCTGAAACAGAAGGGCTGAAACAGAGGGGCTGAAACAGAGGGCGAGAAACAGAGGTGCTGAATCAGAGGGGCTGAATCAGAGGGGCTGAAACAGAGTGGCTGAAACAGAGGGCGAGAAACAGAGGGGCTGAAACAGAGGGTGAGATACAGAGGGCGAGAAACAGAGGGGCTGAAACAGAGGGCGAGAAACAGAGGTCGAGAAACAGAGGGACTGAAACAGAGGGGCTGAAACAGAGGGCGAGAAACAGAGGGGTTGAAAAAGAGGGTGAGAAACAGAGGGGCTGAATCAGAGGTGCTGAAAGAGGGGCTGAAACAGAGGGGCTGAAACAGAGGGGCTGAAACAGAGGGCGAGAAACAGAGGGGCTGAAACAGAGGGCGAGAAACAGAGGGGCTGAATCAGAGGGGCTGAAACAGAGGGCGAGAAACAGAGGGGCTGAAACAGAGGGCGAGAAACAGAGGGGCTGAAACAGAGGGGCTGAAACAGAAGGGCTGAAACAGAGGTGCTGAAACAGAGGGCGAGAAACAAAGGAGCTGAATCAGAGGGGCTGAATCAGAGGGGCTGAAACAGAGTGGCTGAAACAGAGGGCGAGAAACAGAGGGGCTGAAACAGAGGGTGTGAAACAGAGGGCGAGAAACAGGGGGGCTGAAACAGAGGGGCTGAAACAGAGGGGCTGAAACAGAGGGGCTGATGCAGATAGCGAGAAACAGAGGGCGAAAAATAGAGGGGCTGAAACAGGGGGCGAGAAACTGAGGGTGAGAAACAGAGGGCGAGAAACAGAGGGGCTGAAACAGAGGGGCTGAAACAGAGGGGCTGAAACAGAGTGTGAGAAACAGAGGGGCTGAATTAGAGGGCGAGAAGCATAGGGGCTGAAACAGAGGGGCTGAAACTGACGGGCTGACAAAGAGGGCGAGTAACTGAGGCGCAGAAACAGAGGGCGAGAAACAGAGGGGCTGAAACAGAGGGGCTGAAACAGAGGGCGAGAAACAGAGGGGCTGAAACAGAGGGTGAGAAACAGAGGGGCTGAAACAGAGGTGCTGAAAGAGGGGCTGAAACAGAGGGGCTGAAACAGAGGGGCTGAAACAGAGGGCGAGAAACAGAGGGGCTGACACAGAGAGGCTGAAACAGAGGGGCTGAAACAAAGGCCGAGAAACAGAGGGGCCGAAACAGAGTGGCTGAAACAGAGGGGCTGAAACAGAGGGGCTGAAACAGAGGGCGAGAAACAGAGGGGCTGAAACAGAGGGCGAGAAACAGAGGGGCTGAAACAGAGGGCGAGAAACAGAGGGGCTGAATCAGAGGGGCTGAAACAGAGGGCGAGAAACAGAGGGGCTGAAACAGAGGGCGAGAAACAGAGGGGCTGAAACAGAGGGGCTGAAACAGAAGGGCTGAAACAGAGGGGCTGAAACAGAGGGCGAGAAACAGAGGGGCTGAATCAGAGGTGCTGAATCAGAGGGGCTGAAACAGAGTGGCTGAAACAGAGGGCGAGAAACAGAGGGGCTGAAACAGAGGGGCTGAAACAGAAGCGCTGAAACAGAGGGGCTGAAACAGAGGGCGAGAAACAAAGGGGCTGAAACAGATGGGCTGAATCAGAGGGGCTGAAACAGAGTGGCTGACACAGAGGGTGAGAAACAGAGGGGCTGAAACAGAGGGCGAAAAATAGAGGGGCTGAAACAGAGGGCGAGAAACAGAGGGTGAGAAACAGAGAGCGAGAAACAGAGGGGCTGAAACAGAGGGGCTGAAACACAGGGGCTGAAACAGAGGGGCTGAAACCGAGGGTGAGAAACAGAGGGGCTGAATCAGAGGGCGAGAAACAGAGGGGCTGAAACAGAGGGGCTGAAACTGAAAGGATGACAAAGAGGGCGAGAAACTGAGGCGCAGAAACAGAGGGGGAGAAACAGAGGTGCTGAAACAGAGGGGCTGAAACAGAGGGCGAGAAACAGAGGGGCTGACACAGAGGGGCTGAAACAGAGGGGCTGAAACAAAGGGCGAGAAACAGAGGTGCCGAAACAGAGAGGCTGAAACAGAGGGGCTGAAACAGAGGGGCTGAAACAGAGGGGCTGAAACAGAAGGGCTGAAACAGAGGGGCTGACACAGAGGGGCTGAAACAGAGGGGCTGAAACAGAGGGCGAGAAACAGAGGGGCTGAAACAGAGGGCGAGAAACAGAGGTGCTGAAACAGAGGGGCTGAAACAGAAGGGCTGAAACAGAGGGGCTGAAACAGAGGGCGAGAAACAGAGGTGCTGAATCAGAGGGGCTGAATCAGAGGGGCTGAAACAGAGTGGCTGAAACAGAGGGCGAGAAACAGAGGGGCTGAAACAGAGGGTGAGATACAGAGGGCGAGAAACAGAGGGGCTGAAACAGAGGGCGAGAAACAGAGGTCGAGAAACAGAGGGACTGAAACAGAGGGGCTGAAACAGAGGGCGAGAAACAGAGGGGTTGAAAAAGAGGGTGAGAAACAGAGGGGCTGAATCAGAGGTGCTGAAAGAGGGGCTGAAACAGAGGGGCTGAAACAGAGGGGCTGAAACAGAGGGCGAGAAACAGAGGGGCTGAAACAGAGGGCGAGAAACAGAGGGGCTGAATCAGAGGGGCTGAAACAGAGGGCGAGAAACAGAGGGGCTGAAACAGAGGGCGAGAAACAGAGGGGCTGAAACAGAGGGGCTGAAACAGAAGGGCTGAAACAGAGGTGCTGAAACAGAGGGCGAGAAACAAAGGAGCTGAATCAGAGGGGCTGAATCAGAGGGGCTGAAACAGAGTGGCTGAAACAGAGGGCGAGAAACAGAGGGGCTGAAACAGAGGGTGTGAAACAGAGGGCGAGAAACAGGGGGGCTGAAACAGAGGGGCTGAAACAGAGGGGCTGAAACAGAGGGGCTGATGCAGATAGCGAGAAACAGAGGGCGAAAAATAGAGGGGCTGAAACAGGGGGCGAGAAACTGAGGGTGAGAAACAGAGGGCGAGAAACAGAGGGGCTGAAACAGAGGGGCTGAAACAGAGGGGCTGAAACAGAGTGTGAGAAACAGAGGGGCTGAATTAGAGGGCGAGAAGCATAGGGGCTGAAACAGAGGGGCTGAAACTGACGGGCTGACAAAGAGGGCGAGTAACTGAGGCGCAGAAACAGAGGGCGAGAAACAGAGGGGCTGAAACAGAGGGGCTGAAACAGAGGGCGAGAAACAGAGGGGCTGAAACAGAGGGTGAGAAACAGAGGGGCTGAAACAGAGGTGCTGAAAGAGGGGCTGAAACAGAGGGGCTGAAACAGAGGGGCTGAAACAGAGGGCGAGAAACAGAGGGGCTGACACAGAGAGGCTGAAACAGAGGGGCTGAAACAAAGGCCGAGAAACAGAGGGGCCGAAACAGAGTGGCTGAAACAGAGGGGCTGAAACAGAGGGGCTGAAACAGAGGGCGAGAAACAGAGGGGCTGAAACAGAGGGCGAGAAACAGAGGGGCTGAAACAGAGGGCGAGAAACAGAGGGGCTGAATCAGAGGGGCTGAAACAGAGGGCGAGAAACAGAGGGGCTGAAACAGAGGGCGAGAAACAGAGGGGCTGAAACAGAGGGGCTGAAACAGAAGGGCTGAAACAGAGGGGCTGAAACAGAGGGCGAGAAACAGAGGGGCTGAATCAGAGGTGCTGAATCAGAGGGGCTGAAACAGAGTGGCTGAAACAGAGGGCGAGAAACAGAGGGGCTGAAACAGAGGGGCTGAAACAGAAGCGCTGAAACAGAGGGGCTGAAACAGAGGGCGAGAAACAAAGGGGCTGAAACAGATGGGCTGAATCAGAGGGGCTGAAACAGAGTGGCTGACACAGAGGGTGAGAAACAGAGGGGCTGAAACAGAGGGCGAAAAATAGAGGGGCTGAAACAGAGGGCGAGAAACAGAGGGTGAGAAACAGAGAGCGAGAAACAGAGGGGCTGAAACAGAGGGGCTGAAACACAGGGGCTGAAACAGAGGGGCTGAAACAGAGGGTGAGAAACAGAGGGGCTGAATCAGAGGGCGAGAAACAGAGGGGCTGAAACAGAGGGGCTGAAACTGAAAGGATGACAAAGAGGGCGAGAAACTGAGGCGCAGAAACAGAGGGCGAGAAACAGAGGTGCTGAAACAGAGGGGCTGAAACAGAGGGCGAGAAACAGAGGGGCTGACACAGAGGGGCTGAAACAGAGGGGCTGAAACAAAGGGCGAGAAACAGAGGTGCCGAAACAGAGAGGCTGAAACAGAGGGGCTGAAACAGAGGGGCTGAAACAGAGGGGCTGAAACAGAAGGGCTGAAACAGAGGGGCTGACACAGAGGGGCTGAAACAGAGGGGCTGAAACAGAGGGCGAGAAACAGAGGGGCTGAAACAGAGGGCGAGAAACAGAGGTGCTGAAACAGAGGGGCTGAAACAGAAGGGCTGAAACAGAGGGGCTGAAACAGAGGGCGAGAAACAGAGGTGCTGAATCAGAGGGGCTGAATCAGAGGGGCTGAAACAGAGTGGCTGAAACAGAGGGCGAGAAACAGAGGGGCTGAAACAGAGGGTGAGATACAGAGGGCGAGAAACAGAGGGGCTGAAACAGAGGGCGAGAAACAGAGGTCGAGAAACAGAGGGACTGAAACAGAGGGGCTGAAACAGAGGGCGAGAAACAGAGGGGTTGAAAAAGAGGGTGAGAAACAGAGGGGCTGAATCAGAGGTGCTGAAAGAGGGGCTGAAACAGAGGGGCTGAAACAGAGGGGCTGAAACAGAGGGCGAGAAACAGAGGGGCTGAAACAGAGGGCGAGAAACAGAGGGGCTGAATCAGAGGGGCTGAAACAGAGGGCGAGAAACAGAGGGGCTGAAACAGAGGGCGAGAAACAGAGGGGCTGAAACAGAGGGGCTGAAACAGAAGGGCTGAAACAGAGGTGCTGAAACAGAGGGCGAGAAACAAAGGAGCTGAATCAGAGGGGCTGAATCAGAGGGGCTGAAACAGAGTGGCTGAAACAGAGGGCGAGAAACAGAGGGGCTGAAACAGAGGGTGTGAAACAGAGGGCGAGAAACAGGGGGGCTGAAACAGAGGGGCTGAAACAGAGGGGCTGAAACAGAGGGGCTGATGCAGATAGCGAGAAACAGAGGGCGAAAAATAGAGGGGCTGAAACAGGGGGCGAGAAACTGAGGGTGAGAAACAGAGGGCGAGAAACAGAGGGGCTGAAACAGAGGGGCTGAAACAGAGGGGCTGAAACAGAGTGTGAGAAACAGAGGGGCTGAATTAGAGGGCGAGAAGCATAGGGGCTGAAACAGAGGGGCTGAAACTGACGGGCTGACAAAGAGGGCGAGTAACTGAGGCGCAGAAACAGAGGGCGAGAAACAGAGGGGCTGAAACAGAGGGGCTGAAACAGAGGGCGAGAAACAGAGGGGCTGAAACAGAGGGTGAGAAACAGAGGGGCTGAAACAGAGGTGCTGAAAGAGGGGCTGAAACAGAGGGGCTGAAACAGAGGGGCTGAAACAGAGGGCGAGAAACAGAGGGGCTGACACAGAGAGGCTGAAACAGAGGGGCTGAAACAAAGGCCGAGAAACAGAGGGGCCGAAACAGAGTGGCTGAAACAGAGGGGCTGAAACAGAGGGGCTGAAACAGAGGGCGAGAAACAGAGGGGCTGAAACAGAGGGCGAGAAACAGAGGGGCTGAAACAGAGGGCGAGAAACAGAGGGGCTGAATCAGTGGGGCTGAAACAGAGGGCAAGAAACAGAGGGGCTGAAACAGAGGGCGAGAAACAGAGGGGCTGAAACAGAGGGGCTGAAACAGAAGCGCTGAAACAGAGGGGCTGAAACAGAGGGCGAGAAACAAAGGGGCTGAAACAGATGGGCTGAAACAGAGGGCGAAAAATAGAGGGGCTGAAACAGAGGGCGAGAAACAGAGGGTGAGAAACAGAGAGCGAGAAACAGAGGGGCTGAAACAGAGGGGCTGAAACAGAGGGGCTGAAACAGAGGGGCTGAAACAGAGGGTGAGAAACAGAGGGGCTGAATCAGAGGGCGAGAAACAGAGGGGCTGAAACAGAGGGGCTGAAACTGAAAGGATGACAAAGAGGGCGAGAAACTGAGGCGCAGAAACAGAGGGCGAGAAACAGAGGTGCTGAAACAGAGGGGCTGAAACAGAGGGCGAGAAACAGAGGGGCTGACACAGAGGGGCTGAAACAGAGGGGCTGAAACAAAGGGCGAGAAACAGAGGTGCCGAAACAGAGGGGCTGAAACAGAGGGGCTGAAACAGAGGGGCTGAAACAGAGGGCGAGAAACAGAGGGGCTGAATCAGAGGGGCTGAAACAGAGGGCGAGAAACAGAGGGGCTGAAACAGAGGGCGAGAAACAGAGGTGCTGAAACAGAGGGGCTGAAACAGAAGGGCTGAAACAGAGGGGCTGAAACAGAGGGCGAGAAACAGAGGTGCTGAATCAGAGGGGCTGAATCAGAGGGGCTGAAACAGAGTGGCTGAAACAGAGGGCGAGAAACAGAGGGGCTGAAACAGAGGGTGAGATACAGAGGGCGAGAAACAGAGGGGCTGAAACAGAGGGCGAGAAACAGAGGTCGAGAAACAGAGGGCGAGAAACAGAGGGGCTGAAAGAGAGGCTGAAACAGAGGGGCTGAAACAGAGGGGCTGAAACAGAGGGCGAGAAACAGAGGGGCTGAAACAGAGGGCGAGAAACAGAGGGGCTGAATCAGAGGGGCTGAAACAGAAGGGCTGAAACAGAGGTGCTGAAACAGAGGGCGAGAAACAAAGGAGCTGAATCAGAGGGGCTGAATCAGAGGGGCTGAAACAGAGTGGCTGAAACAGAGGGCGAGAAACAGAGGGGCTGAAACAGAGGGTGTGAAACAGAGGGCGAGAAAGAGGGGGGCTGAAACAGAGGGGCTGAAACAGAGGGGCTGAAACAGAGGGGCTGATGCAGATAGCGAGAAACAGAGGGCGAAAAATAGACGGGCTGAAACAGAGGCCGAGAAACAGAGGGTGAGAAACAGAGGGCGAGAAACAGAGGGGCTGAAACAGAGGGGCTGAAACAGAGGGGCTGAAACAGAGGGTGAGAAACAGAGGGGCTGAATCAGAGGGCGAGAAACATAGGGGCTGAAACAGAGGGGCTGAAACTGACGGGCTGACAAAGAGGGCGAGTAACTGAGGCGCAGAAACAGAGGGCGAGAAACAGAGGGGCTGAAACAGAGGGGCTGAAACAGAGGGCGAGAAACAGAGGGGCTGAAACAGAGGGGCTGAAACAGAGGGGCTGAAACAGAGGAGCTGAAAGAGGGGCTGAAACAGAGGGGCTGAAACAGAGGGGCTGAAACAGAGGGCGAGAAACAGAGGGGCTGACACAGAGAGGCTGAAACAGAGGGGCTGAAACAAAGGCCGAGAAACAGAGGGGCCGAAACAGAGTGGCTGAAACAGAGGGGCTGAAACAGAGGGGCTGAAACAGAGGGCGAGAAACAGAGGGGCTGAAACAGAGGGCGAGAAACAGAGGGGCTGAAACAGAGGGCGAGAAACAGAGGGGCTGAATCAGAGGGGCTGAAACAGAGGGCGAGAAACAGAGGGGCTGAAACAGAGGGCGAGAAACAGAGGGGCTGAAACAGAGGGGCTGAAACAGAAGGGCTGAAACAGAGGGGCTGAAACAGAGGGCGAGAAACAGAGGGGCTGAATCAGAGGTGCTGAATCAGAGGGGCTGAAACAGAGTGGCTGAAACAGAGGGCGAGAAACAGAGGGGCTGAAACAGAGGGGCTGAAACAGAAGCGCTGAAACAGAGGGGCTGAAACAGAGGGCGAGAAACAAAGGGGCTGAAACAGATGAGCTGAATCAGAGGGGCTGAAACAGAGTGGCTGACACAGAGGGTGAGAAACAGAGGGGCTGAAACAGAGGGTGTGAAACAGAGGGCGAGAAACAGAGGGGCTGAAACAGAGGGGCTGAAACAGGGGGGCTGAAACAGAGGGGCTGATGCAGATGGCGAGAAACAGAGGGGCTGAAACAGAGGGCGAAAAATAGAGGGGCTGAAACAGAGGGCGAGAAACAGAGGGTGAGAAACAGAGAGCGAGAAACAGAGGGGCTGAAACAGAGGGGCTGAAACACAGGGGCTGAAACAGAGGGGCTGAAACAGAGGGTGAGAAACAGAGGGGCTGAATCAGAGGGCGAGAAACAGAGGGGCTGAAACAGAGGGGCTGAAACTGAAAGGCTGACAAAGAGGGCGAGAAACTGAGGCGCAGAAACAGAGGGCGAGAAACAGAGGTGCTGAAACAGAGGGTCTGAAACAGAGGGCGAGAAACAGAGGGGCTTACACAGAGGGGCTGAAACAGAGGGGCTGAAACAAAGGGCGAGAAACAGAGGTGCCGAAACAGAGAGGCTGAAACAGAGGGGCTGAAACAGAGGGGCTGAAACAGAGGGCGAGAAACAGAGGGGCTGAAACAGAGGTGCTGAAAGAGGGGCTGAAACAGAGGGGCTGAAACAGAGGGGCTGAAACAGAGGGGCTGAAACAGAGGGCGAGAAACAGAGTGGCTGACACAGAGAGGCTGAAACAGAGGGGCTGAAACAAAGGGCGAGAAACAGAGGGGCCGAAACAGAGTGGCTGAAACAGAGGGGCTGAAACAGAGGGCGAGAAACAGAGGGGCTGAAACAGAGGGCGAGAAACAGAGGGGCTGAAACAGAGGGCGAGAAACAGAGGGGCTGAATCAGAGGGGCTGAAACAGAGGGCGAGAAACAGAGGGGCTGAAACAGAGGGCGAGAAACAGAGGGGCTGAAACAGAGGGGCTGAAACAGAAGGGCTGAAACAGAGGGGCTGAAACAGAGGGCGAGAAACAGAGGGGCTGAATCAGAGGTGCTGAATCAGAGGGGCTGAAACAGAGTGGCTGAAACAGAGGGCGAGAAACAGAGGGGCTGAAACAGAGGGGCTGAAACAGAAGCGCTGAAACAGAGGGGCTGAAACAGAGGGCGAGAAACAAAGGGGCTGAAACAGATGGGCTGAATCAGAGGGGCTGAAACAGAGTGGCTGACACAGAGGGCGAGAAACAGAGGGGCTGAAACAGAGGGTGTGAAACAGAGGGCGAGAAACAGAGGGGCTGAAACAGAGGGGCTGAAACAGGGGGGCTGAAACAGAGGGGCTGATGCAGATGGCGAGAAACAGAGGGCGAAAATAGAGGGACTGAAACAGAGGGCGAGAAACAGAGGGTGAGAAACAGAGGGCGAGAAACAGAGGGGCTGAAACAGAGGGGCTGAAACACAGGGGCTGAAACAGAGTGGCTGAAACAGAGGGGCTGAAACTGACAGGCTGACAAAGAGGGCGAGAAACAGAGGCGCAGAAACAGAGGGCGAGAAACAGAGGGGCTGAAACAGAGGGGCTGAAACAGAGGGCGAGAAACAGAGGGGCTGACACAGAGGGGCTGAAAGAGAGGGGCTGAAACAAAGGGCGAGAAACCAGAGGTGCCGAAACAGAGGGGCTGAAACAGAGGGGCTGAAACAGAGGGGCTGAAACAGAGGGCGAGAAACAGAGGGGCTGAAACAGAGGGCGAGAAACAGAGGGGCTGAAACAGAGGGCGAGAAACAGAGGGGCTGAATCAGAGGGGCTGAAACAGAGGGCGAGAACCAGAGAGGGCTGAAACAGAGGGCGAGAAACAGAGGGGCTGAAACAGAGGGGCTGAAACAGAAGGGCTGAAACAGAGGGGCTGAAACAGAGGGCGAGAAACAGAGGTGCTGAATCAGAGTGGCTGAATCAGAGGGGCTGAAACAGAGGGGCTGAAACAGAGGGGCTGAAACAGAGGGGCTGAAACAGAAGGGCTGAAACAGAGGGGCTGACACAGAGGGGCTGAAACAGAGGGGCTGAAACAAAGGGCGAGAAACAGAGGTGCCGAAACAGAGGGGCTGAAACAGAGGGGCTGAAACAGAGGGGCTGAAACAGAGGGCGAGAAACAGAGGGGCTGAATCAGAGGGGCTGAAACAGAGGGCGAGAAACAGAGGGGCTGAAACAGAGGGCGAGAAACAGAGGTGCTGAAACAGAGGGGCTGAAACAGAAGGGCTGAAACAGAGGGGCTGAAACAGAGGGCGAGAAACAGAGGTGCTGAATCAGAGGGGCTGAATCAGAGGGGCTGAAACAGAGTGGCTGAAACAGAGGGCGAGAAACAGAGGGGCTGAAACAGAGGGTGAGATACAGAGGGCGAGAAACAGAGGGGCTGAAACAGAGGGCGAGAAACAGAGGTCGAGAAACAGAGGGACTGAAACAGAGGGGCTGAAACAGAGGGCGAGAAACAGAGGGGTTGAAAAAGAGGGTGAGAAACAGAGGGGCTGAATCAGAGGTGCTGAAAGAGGGGCTGAAACAGAGGGGCTGAAACAGAGGGGCTGAAACAGAGGGCGAGAAACAGAGGGGCTGAAACAGAGGGCGAGAAACAGAGGGGCTGAATCAGAGGGGCTGAAACAGAGGGCGAGAAACAGAGGGGCTGAAACAGAGGGCGAGAAACAGAGGGGCTGAAACAGAGGGGCTGAAACAGAAGGGCTGAAACAGAGGTGCTGAAACAGAGGGCGAGAAACAAAGGAGCTGAATCAGAGGGGCTGAATCAGAGGGGCTGAAACAGAGTGGCTGAAACAGAGGGCGAGAAACAGAGGGGCTGAAACAGAGGGTGTGAAACAGAGGGCGAGAAACAGGGGGGCTGAAACAGAGGGGCTGAAACAGAGGGGCTGAAACAGAGGGGCTGATGCAGATAGCGAGAAACAGAGGGCGAAAAATAGAGGGGCTGAAACAGGGGGCGAGAAACAGAGGGTGAGAAACAGAGGGCGAGAAACAGAGGGGCTGAAACAGAGGGGCTGAAACAGAGGGGCTGAAACAGAGTGTGAGAAACAGAGGGGCTGAATTAGAGGGCGAGAAGCATAGGGGCTGAAACAGAGGGGCTGAAACTGACGGGCTGACAAAGAGGGCGAGTAACTGAGGCGCAGAAACAGAGGGCGAGAAACAGAGGGGCTGAAACAGAGGGGCTGAAACAGAGGGCGAGAAACAGAGGGGCTGAAACAGAGGGTGAGAAACAGAGGGGCTGAAACAGAGGTGCTGAAAGAGGGGCTGAAACAGAGGGGCTGAAACAGAGGGGCTGAAACAGAGGGCGAGAAACAGAGGGGCTGACACAGAGAGGCTGAAACAGAGGGGCTGAAACAAAGGGCGAGAAACAGAGGGGCCGAAACAGAGTGGCTGAAACAGAGGGGCTGAAACAGAGGGGCTGAAACAGAGGGCGAGAAACAGAGGGGCTGAAACAGAGGGCGAGAAACAGAGGGGCTGAAACAGAGGGCGAGAAACAGAGGGGCTGAATCAGAGGGGCTGAAACAGAGGGCGAGAAACAGAGGGGCTGAAACAGAGGGCGAGAAACAGAGGGGCTGAAACAGAGGGGCTGAAACAGAAGGGCTGAAACAGAGGGGCTGAAACAGAGGGCGAGAAACAGAGGGGCTGAATCAGAGGTGCTGAATCAGAGGGGCTGAAACAGAGTGGCTGAAACAGAGGGCGAGAAACAGAGGGGCTGAAACAGAGGGGCTGAAACAGAAGCGCTGAAACAGAGGGGCTGAAACAGAGGGCGAGAAACAAAGGGGCTGAAACAGATGGGCTGAATCAGAGGGGCTGAAACAGAGTGGCTGACACAGAGGGTGAGAAACAGAGGGGCTGAAACAGAGGGCGAAAAATAGAGGGGCTGAAACAGAGGGCGAGAAACAGAGGGTGAGAAACAGAGAGCGAGAAACAGAGGGGCTGAAACAGAGGGGCTGAAACACAGGGGCTGAAACAGAGGGGCTGAAACAGAGGGTGAGAAACAGAGGGGCTGAATCAGAGGGCGAGAAACAGAGGGGCTGAAACAGAGGGGCTGAAAATGAAAGGATGACAAAGAGGGCGAGAAACTGAGGCGCAGAAACAGAGGGCGAGAAACAGAGGTGCTGAAACAGAGGGGCTGAAACAGAGGGCGAGAAACAGAGGGGCTGACACAGAGGGGCTGAAACAGAGGGGCTGAAACAAAGGGCGAGAAACAGAGGTGCCGAAACAGAGAGGCTGAAACAGAGGGGCTGAAACAGAGGGGCTGAAACAGAGGGGCTGAAACAGAAGGGCTGAAACAGAGGGGCTGACACAGAGGGGCTGAAACAGAGGGGCTGAAACAAAGGGCGAGAAACAGAGGTGCCGAAACAGAGGGGCTGAAACAGAGGGGCTGAAACAGAGGGGCTGAAACAGAGGGCGAGAAACAGAGGGGCTGAATCAGAGGGGCTGAAACAGAGGGCGAGAAACAGAGGGGCTGAAACAGAGGGCGAGAAACAGAGGTGCTGAAACAGAGGGGCTGAAACAGAAGGGCTGAAACAGAGGGGCTGAAACAGAGGGCGAGAAACAGAGGTGCTGAATCAGAGGGGCTGAATCAGAGGGGCTGAAACAGAGTGGCTGAAACAGAGGGCGAGAAACAGAGGGGCTGAAACAGAGGGTGAGATACAGAGGGCGAGAAACAGAGGGGCTGAAACAGAGGGCGAGAAACAGAGGTCGAGAAACAGAGGGACTGAAACAGAGGGGCTGAAACAGAGGGCGAGAAACAGAGGGGTTGAAAAAGAGGGTGAGAAACAGAGGGGCTGAATCAGAGGTGCTGAAAGAGGGGCTGAAACAGAGGGGCTGAAACAGAGGGGCTGAAACAGAGGGCGAGAAACAGAGGGGCTGAAACAGAGGGCGAGAAACAGAGGGGCTGAATCAGAGGGGCTGAAACAGAGGGCGAGAAACAGAGGGGCTGAAACAGAGGGCGAGAAACAGAGGGGCTGAAACAGAGGGGCTGAAACAGAAGGGCTGAAACAGAGGTGCTGAAACAGAGGGCGAGAAACAAAGGAGCTGAATCAGAGGGGCTGAATCAGAGGGGCTGAAACAGAGTGGCTGAAACAGAGGGCGAGAAACAGAGGGGCTGAAACAGAGGGTGTGAAACAGAGGGCGAGAAACAGGGGGGCTGAAACAGAGGGGCTGAAACAGAGGGGCTGAAACAGAGGGGCTGATGCAGATAGCGAGAAACAGAGGGCGAAAAATAGAGGGGCTGAAACAGAGGGCGAGAAACAGAGGGTGAGAAACAGAGGGCGAGAAACAGAGGGGCTGAAACAGAGGGGCTGAAACAGAGGGGCTGAAACAGAGGGTGAGAAACAGAGGGGCTGAATTAGAGGGCGAGAAGCATAGGGGCTGAAACAGAGGGGCTGAAACTGACGGGCTGACAAAGAGGGCGAGTAACTGAGGCGCAGAAACAGAGGGCGAGAAACAGAGGGGCTGAAACAGAGGGGCTGAAACAGAGGGCGAGAAACAGAGGGGCTGAAACAGAGGGTGAGAAACAGAGGGGCTGAAACAGAGGTGCTGAAAGAGGGGCTGAAACAGAGGGGCTGAAACAGAGGGGCTGAAACAGAGGGCGAGAAACAGAGGGGCTGACACAGAGAGGCTGAAACAGAGGGGCTGAAACAAAGGCCGAGAAACAGAGGGGCCGAAACAGAGTGGCTGAAACAGAGGGGCTGAAACAGAGGGGCTGAAACAGAGGGCGAGAAACAGAGGGGCTGAAACAGAGGGCGAGAAACAGAGGGGCTGAAACAGAGGGCGAGAAACAGAGGGGCTGAATCAGAGGGGCTGAAACAGAGGGCGAGAAACAGAGGGGCTGAAACAGAGGGCGAGAAACAGAGGGGCTGAAACAGAGGGGCTGAAACAGAAGGGCTGAAACAGAGGGGCTGAAACAGAGGGCGAGAAACAGAGGGGCTGAATCAGAGGTGCTGAATCAGAGGGGCTGAAACAGAGTGGCTGAAACAGAGGGCGAGAAACAGAGGGGCTGAAACAGAGGGGCTGAAACAGAAGCGCTGAAACAGAGGGGCTGAAACAGAGGGCAAGAAACAAAGGGGCTGAAACAGATGGGCTGAATCAGAGGGGCTGAAACAGAGTGGCTGACACAGAGGGTGAGAAACAGAGGGGCTGAAACAGAGGGCGAAAAATAGAGGGGCTGAAACAGAGGGCGAGAAACAGAGGGTGAGAAACAGAGAGCGAGAAACAGAGGGGCTGAAACAGAGGGGCTGAAACACAGGGGCTGAAACAGAGGGGCTGAAACAGAGGGTGAGAAACAGAGGGGCTGAATCAGAGGGCGAGAAACAGAGGGGCTGAAACAGAGGGGCTGAAACTGAAAGGATGACAAAGAGGGCGAGAAACTGAGGCGCAGAAACAGAGGGCGAGAAACAGAGGTGCTGAAACAGAGGGGCTGAAACAGAGGGCGAGAAACAGAGGGGCTGACACAGAGGGGCTGAAACAGAGGGGCTGAAACAAAGGGCGAGAAACAGAGGTGCCGAAACAGAGGGGCTGAAACAGAGGGGCTGAAACAGAGGGGCTGAAACAGAGGGCGAGAAACAGAGGTGCTGAATCAGAGGGGCTGAAACAGAGGGCGAGAAACAGAGGGGCTGAAACAGAGGGCGAGAAACAGAGGTGCTGAAACAGAGGGGCTGAAACAGAAGGGCTGAAACAGAGGGGCTGAAACAGAGGGCGAGAAACAGAGGTGCTGAATCAGAGGGGCTGAATCAGAGGGGCTGAAACAGAGTGGCTGAAACAAAGGGCGAGAAACAGAGGGGCTGAAACAGAGGGTGAGATACAGAGGGCGAGAAACAGAGGGGCTGAAACAGAGGGCGAGAAACAGAGGTCGAGAAACAGAGGGACTGAAACAGAGGGGCTGAAAGAGAGGCTGAAACAGAGGGGCTGAAACAGAGGGGCTGAAACAGAGGGCGAGAAACAGAGGGGCTGAAACAGAGGGCGAGAAACAGAGGGGCTGAATCAGAGGGGCTGAAACAGAGGGCGAGAAACAGAGGGGCTGAAACAGAGGGCGAGAAACAGAGGGGCTGAAACAGAGGGGCTGAAACAGAAGGGCTGAAACAGAGGTGCTGAAACAGAGGGCGAGAAACAAAGGAGCTGAATCAGAGGGGCTGAATCAGAGGGGCTGAAACAGAGTGGCTGAAACAGAGGGCGAGAAACAGAGGGGCTGAAACAGAGGGTGTGAAACAGAGGGCGAGAAAGAGGGGGGCTGAAACAGAGGGGCTGAAACAGAGGGGCTGAAACAGAGGGGCTGAAACAGAGGAGCTGATGCAGATGGCGAGAAACAGAGGGGCTGAAACAGAGGGCGAAAAATAGAGGGGCTGAAACAGAGGGCGAGAAACAGAGGGTGAGAAACAGAGGGCGAGAAACAGAGGGGCTGAAACAGAGGGGCTGAAACAGAGGGGCTGAAACAGAGGGTGAGAAACAGAGGGGCTGAATCAGAGGGCGAGAAACATAGGGGCTGAAACAGAGGGGCTGAAACTGACGGGCTGACAAAGAGGGCGAGTAACTGAGGCGCAGAAACAGAGGGCGAGAAACAGAGGGGCTGAAACAGAGGGGCTGAAACAGAGGGCGAGAAACAGAGGGGCTGAAACAGAGGGGCTGAAACAGAGGGGCTGAAACAGAGGAGCTGAAAGAGGGGCTGAAACAGAGGGGCTGAAACAGAGGGGCTGAAACAGAGGGCGAGAAACAGAGGGGCTGACACAGAGAGGCTGAAACAGAGGGGCTGAAACAAAGGGCGAGAAACAGAGGGGCCGAAACAGAGTGGCTGAAACAGAGGGGCTGAAACAGAGGGGCTGAAACAGAGGGCGAGAAACAGAGGGGCTGAAACAGAGGGCGAGAAACAGAGGGGCTGAATCAGAGGGGCTGAAACAGAGGGCGAGAAACAGAGGGGCTGAAACAGAGGGCGAGAAACAGAGGGGCTGAAACAGAGGGGCTGAAACAGAAGGGCTGAAACAGAGGGGCTGAAACAGAGGGCGAGAAACAGAGGGGCTGAATCAGAGGTGCTGAATCAGAGGGGCTGAAACAGAGTGGCTGAAACAGAGGGCGAGAAACAGAGGGGCTGAAACAGTGGGGCTGAAACAGAAGCGCTGAAACAGAGGGGCTGAAACAGAGGGCGAGAAACAAAGGGGCTGAAACAGATGAGCTGAATCAGAGGGGCTGAAACAGAGTGGCTGACACAGAGGGTGAGAAACAGAGGGGCTGAAACAGAGGGTGTGAAACAGTGGGTGAGAAACAGAGGGGCTGAAACAGAGGGGCTGAAACAGGGGGGCTGAAACAGAGGGGCTGATGCAGATGGCGAGAAACAGAGGGGCTGAAACAGAGGGCGAAAAATAGAGGGGCTGAAACAGAGGGCGAGAAACAGAGGGTGAGAAACAGAGAGCGAGAAACAGAGGGGCTGAAACAGAGGGGCTGAAACACAGGGGCTGAAACAGAGGGGCTGAAACAGAGGGTGAGAAACAGAGGGGCTGAATCAGAGTGCGAGAAACAGAGGGGCTGAAACAGAGGGGCTGAAACTGAAAGGCTGACAAAGAGGGCGAGAAACTGAGGCGCAGAAACAGAGGGCGAGAAACAGAGGTGCTGAAACAGAGGGGCTGAAACAGAGGGCGAGAAACAGAGGGGCTTACACAGAGGGGCTGAAACAGAGGGGCTGAAACAAAGGGCGAGAAACAGAGGTGCCGAAACAGAGAGGCTGAAACAGAGGGGCTGAAACAGAGGGGCTGAAACAGAGGGCGAGAAACAGAGGGGCTGAAACAGAGGTGCTGAAAGAGGGGCTGAAACAGAGGGGCTGAAACAGAGGGGCTGAAACAGAGGGGCTGAAACAGAGGGCGAGAAACAGAGTGGCTGACACAGAGAGGCTGAAACAGAGGGGCTGAAACAAAGGGCGAGAAACAGAGGGGCCGAAACAGAGTGGCTGAAACAGAGGGGCTGAAACAGAGGGCGAGAAACAGAGGGGCTGAAACAGAGGGCGAGAAACAGAGGGGCTGAAACAGAGGGCGAGAAACAGAGGGGCTGAATCAGAGGGGCTGAAACAGAGGGCGAGAAACAGAGGGGCTGAAACAGAGGGCGAGAAACAGAGGGGCTGAAACAGAGGGGCTGAAACAGAAGGGCTGAAACAGAGGGGCTGAAACAGAGGGCGAGAAACAGAGGGGCTGAATCAGAGGTGCTGAATCAGAGGGGCTGAAACAGAGTGGCTGAAACAGAGGGCGAGAAACAGAGGGGCTGAAACAGAGCGGCTGAAACAGAAGCGCTGAAACAGAGGGGCTGAAACAGAGGGCGAGAAACAAAGGGGCTGAAACAGATGGGCTGAATCAGAGGGGCTGAAACAGAGTGGCTGACACAGAGGGCGAGAAACAGAGGGGCTGAAACAGCGGGTGTGAAACAGAGGGCGAGAAACAGAGGGGCTGAAACAGAGGGGCTGAAACAGGGGGGCTGAAACAGAGGGGCTGATGCAGATGGCGAGAAACAGAGGGCGAAAAATAGAGGGGCTGAAACAGAGGGCGAGAAACAGAGGGTGAGAAACAGAGGGCGAGAAACAGAGGGGCTGAAACAGAGGGGCTGAAACACAGGGGCTGAAACAGAGTGGCTGAAACAGAGGGTGAGAAACAGAGGGGCTGAATCAGAGGGCGAGAAACATAGGGGCTGAAACAGAGGGGCTGAAACTGACAGGCTGACAAAGAGGGCGAGAAACAGAGGCGCAGAAACAGAGGGCGAGAAACAGAGGGGCTGAAACAGAGGGGCTGAAACAGAGGGCGAGAAACAGAGGGGCTGACACAGAGGGGCTGAAACAGAGGGGCTGAAACAAAGGGCGAGAAACCAGAGGTGCCGAAACAGAGGGGCTGAAACAGAGGGGCTGAAACAGAGGGGCTGAAACAGAGGGCGAGAAACAGAGGGGCTGAAACAGAGGGCGAGAAACAGAGGGGCTGAAACAGAGGGCGAGAAACAGAGGGGCTGAATCAGAGGGGCTGAAACAGAGGGCGAGAACCAGAGAGGGCTGAAACAGAGGGCGAGAAACAGAGGGGCTGAAACAGAGGGGCTGAAACAGAAGGGCTGAAACAGAGGGGCTGAAACAGAGGGCGAGAAACAGAGGTGCTGAATCAGAGTGGCTGAATCAGAGGGGCTGAAACAGAGTGGCTGAAACAGAGGGCTAGAAACAGAGGGGCTGAAACAGAGGGTGAGATACAGAGGGCGAGAAACAGAGGGGCTGAAACAGAGGGCGATAAACAGAGGTGCTGAATCAGAGGGGCTGAATCAGAGGGGCTGAAACAGAGTGGCTGAAACAGAGGGCGAGAAACAGAGGTCGAGAAACAGAGGGACTGAAACAGAGGGCTGAAACAGAGGGGCTGAAACAGAGGGCGAGAAACAGAGGGGCTGAAACAGAGGGTGAGAAACAGAGGGGCTGAAACAGAGGTGCTGAAAGAGGGGCTGAAACAGAGGGGCTGAAACAGAGGGGCTGAAACTGAGGGGCTGAAACAGAGGGCGAGAAAAAGAGGGGCTGACACAGAGGGGCTGAAACAGAGGGGCTGAAACAAAGGGCGAGAAACAGAGGGGCCGAAACAGAGTGGCTGAAACAGAGGGGCTGAAACAGAGGGGCTGAAACAGAGTGGCTGAAACAGAGGGCGAGAAACAGAGGGGCTGAAACAGAGGGGCTGAAACAGAAGCGCTGAAACAGAGGGGCTGAAACAGAGGGCGAGAAACAAAGGGGCTGAAACAGATGGGCTGAATCAGAGGGGCTGAAACAGAGTGGCTGACACAGAGGGCGAGAAACAGAGGGGCTGAAACAGAGGGTGTGAAACAGAGGGCGAGAAACAGAGGGGCTGAAACAGAGGGGCTGAAACAGGGGGGCTGAAACAGAGGGGCTGATGCAGATGGCGAGAAACAGAGGGGCTGAAACAGAGGGCGAAAAATAGAGGGGCTGAAACAGAGGGCGAGAAACAGAGGGTGAGAAACAGAGGGCGAGAAACAGAGGGGCTGAAACAGAGGGGCTGAAACACAGGGGCTGAAACAGAGGGGCTGAAACAGAGGGTGAGAAACAGTGGGGCTGAATCAGAGGGCGAGAAACATAGGGGCTGAAACAGAGGGGCTGAAACTGACAGGCTGACAAAGAGGGCGAGAAACAGAGGCGCAGAAACAGAGGGCGAGAACCAGAGGGGCTGAAACAGAGGGGCTGAAACAGAGGGCGAGAAACAGAGGGGCTGACACAGAGGGGCTGAAACAGAGGGGCTGAAACAAAGGGCGAGAAACCAGAGGTGCCGAAACAGAGGGGCTGAAACAGAGGGGCTGAAACAGAGGGGCTGAAACAGAGGTCGAGAAACAGAGGGGCTGAAACAGAGGGCGAGAAACAGAGGGGCTGAAACAGAGGGCGAGAAACAGAGGGGCTGAATCAGAGGGGCTGAAACAGAGGGCGAGAAACAGAAGGGCTGAAACAGAGGGCGAGAAACAGAGGGGCTGAAACAGAGGGGCTGAAACAGAAGGGCTGAAACAGAGGGGCTGAAACAGAGGGCGAGAAACAGAGGTGCTGAATCAGAGTGGCTGAATCAGAGGGGCTGAAACAGAGTGGCTGAAACAGAGGGCGAGAAACAGAGGGGCTGAAACAGAGGGTGAGATACAGAGGGCGAGAAACAGAGGGGCTGAAACAGAGGGCGAGAAACAGAGGTGCTGAATCAGAGGGGCTGAAACAGAGTGGCTGAAACAGAGGGCGAGAAACAGAGGTCGAGAAACAGAGGGCCTGAAACAGAGGGCTGAAACAGAGGGGCTGAAACAGAGGCCGAGAAACAGAGGGGCTGAAACAGAGGGCGAGAAACAGAGGGGCTGAAACAGAGGGTGAGAAACAGAGGGGCTGAAACAGAGGTGCTGAAAGAGGGGCTGAAACAGAGGGGCTGTAACAGAGGGGCTGAAACTGAGGGGCTGAAACAGAGGGCGAGAAAAAGAGGGGCTGACACAGAGGGGCTGAAACAGAGGGGCTGAAACAGAGGGGCTGAAACAGAGGGGCCGAAACAGAGTGGCTGAAACAGAGGGGCTGAAACAGAGGGGCTGAAACAGAGGGCGAGAAACAGAGGGGCTGAAACAGAGGGCGAGAAACAGAGGGGCTGAAACAGCGGGCGAGAAACAGAGGGGCTGAATCAGAGGGGCTGAAACAGAGGGCGAGAAACAGACGGGCTGAAACAGAGGGCGAGAAACAGAGGGGCTGAAACAGAGGGGCAGAAACAGAAGGGCTGAAACAGAGGGGCTGAAACAGAGGGCGAGAAACAGAGGGGCTGATTCAGAGGTGCTGAATCAGAGGGGCTGAAACAGAGGGGCTGAAACAGAAGGGCTGAAACAGAGGGGCTGAAACAGAGGGCGAGAAACAAAGGGGCTGAAACAGATGGGCTGAATCAGAGGGGCTGAAACAGAGTGGCTGACACAGAGGGCGAGAAACAGAGGGGCTGAAACAGAGGGTGTGAAACAGAGGGCGAGAAACAGAGGGGCTGAAACAGAGGGGCTGAAACAGAGGGGCTGAAAAAGAGGGGCTGATGCAGATGGCGAGAAACAGAGGAGCTGAAACAGAGGGCGAAAAATAGAGGGGCTGAAACAGAGGGCGAGAAACAGAGGGTGAGAAACAGAGGGACTGAAACAGAGGGGCTGAACCAGAGGGGCAGAAACACAGGGGCTGAAACAGAGGGGCTGAAACAGAGGGTGAGAAACAGAGGGGCTGAATCAGAGGGCGAGAAACAGAGGGGCTGAAACAGAGGGGCTGAAACTGACAGGCTGACAAAGAGGGCGAGAAACAGAGGGGCTGAAACAGAGGGCGAGAAACAGAGGGGCTGAAACAGAGGGGCTGAAACAGAAGGGCTGAAACAGAGGGGCTGAAACAGAGGGCGAGAAACAAAGGGGCTGAATCAGAGGGGCTGAATCAGAGGGGCTGAAACAGAGTGGCTGAAACAGAGGGCGAGAAACAGAGGGGCTGAAACAGAGGGTGTGAAACAGAGGGCGAGAAACAGGGGGGCTGAAACAGAGGGGCTGAAACAGAGGGGCTGAAACAGAGGGGCTGATGCAGATAGCGAGAAACAGAGGGGCTGAAACAGAGGGCGAAAAATAGAGGGGCTGAAACAGAGCGAGAAACAGAGGGTGAGAAACAGAGGGCGAGAAACAGAGGGGCTGAAACAGAGGGGCTGAAACAGATGGGCTGAAACAGAGGGGCTGAAACAGAGGGTGAGAAACAGAGGGGCTGAATCAGAGGGCGAGAAACATAGGGGCTGAAACAGAGGGGCTGAAACTGACGGGCTGACAAAGAGGGCGAGAAACTGAGGCGCAGAAACAGAGGGCGAGAAACAGAGGGTGAGAAACAGAGGGCGAGAAACAGAGGGGCTGAAACAGAGGGTGAGAAACAGAGGGGCTGAAACAGAGGTGCTGAAAGAGGGGCTGAAACAGAGGGGCTGAAACAGAGGGGCTGAAACAGAGGGGCTGAAACAGAGGGCGAGAAACAGAGTGGCTGACACAGAGAGGCTGAAACAGAGGGGCTGAAACAAAGGGCGAGAAACAGAGGGGCCGAAACAGAGTGGCTGAAACAGAGGGGCTGAAACAGAGGGGCTGAAACAGAGGGCGAGAAACAGAGGGGCTGAAATAGCGGGCGAGAAACAGAGGGGCTGAAACAGAGGGCGAGAAACAGAGGGGCTGAATCAGAGGGGCTGAAACAGAGGGCGAGAAACAGAGGGGCTGAAACAGAGGGCGAGAAACAGAGGGGCTGAAACAGAGGGTGAGATACAGAGGGCGAGAAACAGAGGGGCTGAAACAGAGGGCGAGAAACAGAGGTGCTGAATCAGAGTGGCTGAATCAGAGGGGCTGAAACAGAAGGGCTGAAACAGAGGGGCTGAAACAGAGGGGCTGAAACAGAGGTGCTGAATCAGAGTGGCTGAATCAGAGGGGCTGAAACAGAGTGGCTGAAACAGAGGGCTAGAAACAGAGGGGCTGAAACAGAGGGTGAGATACAGAGGGCGAGAAACAGAGGGGCTGAAACAGAGGGCGAGAAACAGAGGTGCTGAATTAGAGGGGCTGAATCAGAGGGGCTGAAACAGAGTGGCTGAAACAGAGGGCGAGAAACAGAGGTCGAGAAACAGAGGGACTGAAACAGAGGGCTGAAACAGAGGGGCTGAAACAGAGGCCGAGAAACAGAGGGGCTGAAACAGAGGGCGAGAAACAGAGGGGCTGAAACAGAGGGTGAGAAACAGAGGGGCTGAAACAGAGGTGCTGAAAGAGGGGCTGAAACAGAGGGGCTGAAACAGAGGGGCTGAAACTGAGGGGCTGAAACAGAGGGCGAGAAAAAGAGGGGCTGACACAGAGGGGCTGAAACAGAGGGGCTGAAACAAAGGGCGAGAAACAGAGGGGCCGAAACAGAGTGGCTGAAACAGAGGGGCTGAAACAGAGGGGCTGAAACAGAGTGGCTGAAACAGAGGGCGAGAAACAGAGGGGCTGAAACAGAGGGGCTGAAACAGAAGCGCTGAAACAGAGGGGCTGAAACAGAGGGCGAGAAACAAAGGGGCTGAAACAGATGGGCTGAATCAGAGGGGCTGAAACAGAGTGGCTGACACAGAGGGCGAGAAACAGAGGGGCTGAAACAGAGGGTGTGAAACAGAGGGCGAGAAACAGAGGGGCTGAAACAGAGGGGCTGAAACAGGGGGGCTGAAACAGAGGGGCTGATGCAGATGGCGAGAAACAGAGGGGCTGAAACAGAGGGCGAAAAATAGAGGGGCTGAAACAGAGGGCGAGAAACAGAGGGTGAGAAACAGAGGGCGAGAAACAGAGGGGCTGAAACAGAGGGGCTGAAACACAGGGGCTGAAACAGAGGGGCTGAAACAGAGGGTGAGAAACAGTGGGGCTGAATCAGAGGGCGAGAAACATAGGGGCTGAAACAGAGGGGCTGAAACTGACAGGCTGACAAAGAGGGCGAGAAACAGAGGCGCAGAAACAGAGGGCGAGAACCAGAGGGGCTGAAACAGAGGGGCTGAAACAGAGGGCGAGAAACAGAGGGGCTGACACAGATGGGCTGAATCAGAGGGGCTGAAACAGAGTGGCTGACACAGAGGGCGAGAAACAGAGGGGCTGAAACAGAGGGTGTGAAACAGAGGGCGAGAAACAGAGGGGCTGAAACAGAGGGGCTGAAACAGAGGGGCTGAAAAAGAGGGGCTGATGCAGATGGCGAGAAACAGAGGAGCTGAAACAGAGGGCGAAAAATAGAGGGGCTGAAACAGAGGGCGAGAAACAGAGGGTGAGAAACAGAGGGACTGAAACAGAGGGGCTGAACCAGAGGGGCAGAAACACAGGGGCTGAAACAGAGGGGCTGAAACAGAGGGTGAGAAACAGAGGGGCTGAATCAGAGGGCGAGAAACAGAGGGGCTGAAACAGAGGGGCTGAAACTGACAGGCTGACAAAGAGGGCGAGAAACAGAGGCGCAGAAACAGAGGGCGAGAAACAGAGGGGCTGAAACAGAGGGGCTGAAACAGAAGGGCTGAAACAGAGGGGCTGAAACAGAGGGCGAGAAACAAAGGGGCTGAATCAGAGGGGCTGAATCAGAGGGGCTAAAACAGAGTGGCTGAAACAGAGGGCGAGAAACAGAGGGGCTGAAACAGAGGGTGTGAAACAGAGGGCGAGAAACAGGGGGGCTGAAACAGAGGGGCTGAAACAGAGGGGCTGAAACAGAGGGGCTGATGCAGATAGCGAGAAACAGAGGGGCTGAAACAGAGGGCGAAAAATAGAGGGGCTGAAACAGAGAGCGAGAAACAGAGGGTGAGAAACAGAGGGCGAGAAACAGAGGGGCTGAAACAGAGGGGCTGAAACAGATGGGCTGAAACAGAGGGGCTGAAACAGAGGGTGAGAAACAGAGGGGCTGAATCAGAGGGCGAGAAACATAGGGGCTGAAACAGAGGGGCTGAAACTGACGGGCTGACAAAGAGGGCGAGAAACTGAGGCGCAGAAACAGAGGGCGAGAAACAGAGGGTGAGAAACAGAGGGCGAGAAACAGAGGGGCTGAAACAGAGGGTGAGAAACAGAGGGGCTGAAACAGAGGTGCTGAAAGAGGGGCTGAAACAGAGGGGCTGAAACAGAGGGGCTGAAACAGAGGGGCTGAAACAGAGGGCGAGAAACAGAGTGGCTGACACAGAGAGGCTGAAACAGAGGGGCTGAAACAAAGGGCGAGAAACAGAGGGGCCGAAACAGAGTGGCTGAAACAGAGGGGCTGAAACAGAGGGGCTGAAACAGAGGGCGAGAAACAGAGGGGCTGAAATAGCGGGCGAGAAACAGAGGGGCTGAAACAGAGGGCGAGAAACAGAGGGGCTGAATCAGAGGGGCTGAAACAGAGGGCGAGAAACAGAGGGGCTGAAACAGAGGGCGAGAAACAGAGGGGCTGAAACAGAGGGTGAGATATAGAGGGCGAGAAACAGAGGGGCTGAAACAGAGGGCGAGAAACAGAGGTGCTGAATCAGAGTGGCTGAATCAGAGGGGCTGAAACAGAAGGGCTGAAACAGAGGGGCTGAAACAGAGGGCGAGAAACAGAGGTGCTGAATCAGAGTGGCTGAATCAGAGGGGCTGAAACAGAGTGGCTGAAACAGAGGGCTAGAAACAGAGGGGCTGAAACAGAGGGTGAGATACAGAGGGCGAGAAACAGAGGGGCTGAAACAGAGGGCGAGAAACAGAGGTGCTGAATCAGAGGGGCTGAATCAGAGGGGCTGAAACAGAGTGGCTGAAACAGAGGGCGAGAAACAGAGGTCGAGAAACAGAGGGACTGAAACAGAGGGCTGAAACAGAGGGGCTGAAACAGAGGCCGAGAAACAGAGGGGCTGAAACAGAGGGCGAGAAACAGAGGGGCTGAAACAGAGGGTGAGAAACAGAGGGGCTGAAACAGAGGTGCTGAAAGAGGGGCTGAAACAGAGGGGCTGAAACAGAGGGGCTGAAACTGAGGGGCTGAAACAGAGGGCGAGAAAAAGAGGGGCTGACACAGAGGGGCTGAAACAGAGGGGCTGAAACAAAGGGCGAGAAACAGAGGGGACGAAACAGAGTGGCTGAAACAGAGGGGCTGAAACAGAGGGGCTGAAACAGAGTGGCTGAAACAGAGGGCGAGAAACAGAGGGGCTGAAACAGAGGGGCTGAAACAGAAGCGCTGAAACAGAGGGGCTGAAACAGAGGGCGAGAAACAAAGGGGCTGAAACAGATGGGCTGAATCAGAGGGGCTGAAACAGATGGGCTGAATCAGAGGGGCTGAAACAGAGTGGCTGACACAGAGGGCGAGAAACAGAGGGGCTGAAACAGCGGGTGTGAAACAGAGGGCGAGAAACAGAGGGGCTGAAACAGAGGGGCTGAAACAGGGGGGCTGAAACAGAGGGGCTGATGCAGATGGCGAGAAACAGAGGGGCTGAAACAGAGGGCGAAAAATAGAGGGGCTGAAACAGAGGGCGAGAAACAGAGGGTGAGAAACAGAGGGCGAGAAACAGAGGGGCTGAAACACAGGGGCTGAAACACAGGGGCTGAAACAGAGGGGCTGAAACAGAGGGTGAGAAACAGTGGGGCTGAATCAGAGGGCGAGAAACATAGGGGCTGAAACAGAGGGGCTGAAACTGACAGGCTGACAAAGAGGGCGAGAAACAGAGGCGCAGAAACAGAGGGCGAGAACCAGAGGGGCTGAAACAGAGGGGCTGAAACAGAGGGCGAGAAACAGAGGGGCTGACACAGAGGGGCTGAAACAGAGGGGCTGAAACAAAGGGCGAGAAACCAGAGGTGCCGAAACAGAGGGGCTGAAACAGAGGGGCTGAAACAGAGGGGCTGAAACAGAGGGCGAGAAACAGAGGGGCTGAAACAGAGGGCGAGAAACAGAGGGGCTGAAACAGAGGGCGAGAAACAGAGGGGCTGAATCAGAGGGGCTGAAACAGAGGGCGAGAAACAGAGGGGCTGAAACAGAGGGCGAGAAACAGAGGGGCTGAAACAGAGGGGCTGAAACAGAAGGGCTGAAACAGAGGGGCTGAAACAGAGGGCGAGAAACAGAGGGTGAGAAACAGAGGGCGAGAAACAGAGGGGCTGAAACAGAGGGGCTGAAACACAGGGGCTGAAACAGAGGGGCTGAAACAGAGGGTGAGAAACAGTGGGGCTGAATCAGAGGGCGAGAAACATAGGGGCTGAAACAGAGGGGCTGAAACTGACAGGCTGACAAAGAGGGCGAGAAACAGAGGCGCAGAAACAGAGGGCGAGAACCAGAGGGGCTGAAACAGAGGGGCTGAAACAGAGGGCGAGAAACAGAGGGGCTGACACAGAGGGGCTGAAACAGAGGGGCTGAAACAAAGGGCGAGAAACCAGAGGTGCCGAAACAGAGGGGCTGAAACAGAGGGGCTGAAACAGAGGGGCTGAAACAGAGGGCGAGAAACAGAGGGGCTGAAACAGAGGGCGAGAAACAGAGGGGCTGAAACAGAGGGCGAGAAACAGAGGGGCTGAATCAGAGGGGCTGAAACAGAGGGCGAGAAACAGAGGGGCTGAAACAGAGGGCGAGAAACAGAGGGGCTGAAACAGAGGGGCTGAAACAGAAGGGCTGAAACAGAGGGGCTGAAACAGAGGGCGAGAAACAGAGGTGCTGAATCAGAGTGGCTGAATCAGAGGGGCTGAAACAGAGTGGCTGAAACAGAGGGCTAGAAACAGAGGGGCTGAAACAGAGGGTGAGATACAGAGGGCGAGAAACAGAGGGGCTGAAACAGAGGGCGAGAAACAGAGGTGCTGAATCAGAGGGGCTGAAACAGAGTGGCTGAAACAGAGGGCGAGAAACAGAGGTCGAGAAACAGAGGGCCTGAAACAGAGGGCTGAAACAGAGGTGCTGAAACAGAGGCCGAGAAACAGAGGGGCTGAAACAGAGGGCGAGAAACAGAGGGGCTGAAACAGAGGGTGAGAAACAGAGGGGCTGAAACAGAGGTGCTGAAACTGACGGGCTGAAACAGAGGGCGAGAAAAAGAGGGGCTGACACAGAGGGGCTGAAACAGAGGGGCTGAAACAAAGGGCGAGAAACAGAGGGGCCGAAACAGAGTGGCTGAAACAGAGGGGCTGAAACAGAGGGGCTGAAACAGAGGGCGAGAAACAGAGGGGCTGAAACAGAGGGCGAGAAACAGAGGGGCTGAAACAGCGGGCGAGAAACAGAGGGGCTGAATCAGAGGGGCTGAAACAGAGGGCGAGAAACAGACGGGCTGAAACAGAGGGCGAGAAACAGAGGGGCTGAAACAGAGGGGCAGAAACAGAAGGGCTGAAACAGAGGGGCTGAAACAGAGGGCGAGAAACAGAGGGGCTGATTCAGAGGTGCTGAATCAGAGGGGCTGAAACAGAGTGGCTGAAACAGAGGGCGAGAAACAGAGGGGCTGAAACAGAGGGGCTGAAACAGAAGGGCTGAAACAGAGGGGCTGAAACAGAGGGCGAGAAACAAAGGGGCTGAAACAGATGGGCTGAATCAGAGGGGCTGAAACAGAGTGGCTGACACAGAGGGCGAGAAACAGAGGGGCTGAAACAGAGGGTGTGAAACAGAGGGCGAGAAACAGAGGGGCTGAAACAGAGGGGCTGAAACAGAGGGGCTGAAAAAGAGGGGCTGATGCAGATGGCGAGAAACAGAGGAGCTGAAACAGAGGGCGAAAAATAGAGGGGCTGAAACAGAGGGCGAGAAACAGAGGGTGAGAAACAGAGGGACTGAAACAGAGGGGCTGAACCAGAGGGGCTGAAACACAGGGGCTGAAACAGAGGGGCTGAAACAGAGGGTGAGAAACAGAGGGGCTGAATCAGAGGGCGAGAAACAGAGGGGCTGAAACAGAGGGGCTGAAACAGAGGGCGAGAAACAGAGGGGCTGACACAGAGGGGCTGAAACAGAGGGGCTGAAACAAAGGGCGAGAAACAGAGGTGCCGAAACAGAGGTGCTGAAACAGAGGGGCTGAAACAGAGGGGCTGAAACAGAGGGCGAGAAACAGAGGGGCTGAAACAGAGGGCGAGAAACAGAGGGGCTGAATCAGAGGGGCTGAAACAGAGGGCGAGAAACAGAGGGGCTGAAACAGAGGGCGAGAAACAGAGGTGCTGAAACAGAGGGGCTGAAACAGAGGGGCTGAAACAGAGGGGCTGAAACAGAGGGCGAGAAGCAGAGGTGCTGAATCAGAGGGGCCGAATCAGAGGGGCCGAATCAGAGGGGCTGAAACAGAGTGGCTGAAACAGAGGCCGAGAAACAGAGGGGCTGAAACAGAGGGTGAGATACAGAGGGCGAGAAACAGAGGGGCTGAAACAGAGGGGCTGAAACAGAGGGGCTGAAACAGAGGGCGAGAAACAGAGGGGTTGAAAAAGTGGGTGAGAAACAGAGGGGCTGAATCAGAGGTGCTGAAAGAGGGGCTGAAACAGAGGGGCTGAAACAGAGGGGCTGAAACAGTGGGCGAGAAACAGAGGGGCTGAAACAGAGGGCGAGAAACAGAGGGGCTGAATCAGAGGGGCTGAAACAGAGGGCGAGAAACAGAGGGGCTGAAACAGAGGGCGAGAAACAGAGGGGCTGAAACAGAGGGGCTGAAACAGAAGGGCTGAAACAGAGGGGCTGAAACAGAGGGCGAGAAACAAAGGGGCTGAATCAGAGGGGTTGAATCAGAGGGGCTGAAACAGAGTGGCTGAAACAGAGGGCGAGAAACAGAGGGGCTGAAACAGAGGGTGTGAAACAGAGGGCGAGAAACAGGGGGGCTGAAACAGAGGGGCTGAAACAGAGGGGCTGAAACAGAGGGGCTGATGCAGATAGCGAGAAACAGAGGGGCTGAAACAGAGGGCGAAAAATAGAGGGGCTGAAACAGAGGGCGAGAAACAGAGGGTGAGAAACAGAGGGCGAGAAACAGAGGGGCTGAAACAGAGGGGCTGAAACAGATGGGCTGAAACAGAGGTGCTGAAACAGAGGGTGAGAAACAGAGGGGCTGAATCAGAGGGCGAGAAACATAGGGGCTGAAACAGAGGGGCTGAAACTGACAGGCTGACAAAGAGGGCGAGAAACTGAGGCGCAGAAACAGAGGGCGAGAAACAGAGGGTGAGAAACAGAGGGCGAGAAACAGAGGGGCTGAAACAGAGGGTGAGAAACAGAGGGGGCTGAAACAGAGGTGCTGAAAGAGGGGCTGAAACAGAGGGGCTGAAACAGAGGGGCTGAAACAGAGGGGCTGAAACAGAGGGCGAGAAACAGAGTGGCTGACACAGAGAGGCTGAAACAGAGGGGCTGAAACAAAGGGCGAGAAACAGAGGGGCCGAAACAGAGTGGCTGAAACAGAGGGGCTGAAACAGAGGGGCTGAAACAGAGGTCGAGAAACAGAGGGGCTGAAATAGCTGGCGAGAAACAGAGGGGCTGAAACAGAGGGCGAGAAACAGAGGGGCTGAATCAGAGGGGCTGAAACAGAGGGCGAGAAACAGAGGGGCTGAAACAGAGGGTGAGATACAGAGGGCGAGAAACAGAGGGGCTGAAACAGAGGGGCTGAAACAGAGGGGCTGAAACAGAGGGCGAGAAACAGAGGGGTTGAAAAAGAGGGTGAGAAACAGAGGGGCTGAATCAGAGGTGCTGAAAGAGGGGCTGAAACAGAGGGGCTGAAACAGAGGGGCTGAAACAGAGGGCGAGAAACAGAGGGGCTGAAACAGAGGGCGAGAAACAGAGGGGCTGAATCAGAGGGGCTGAAACAGAAGGGCTGAAACAGAGGGGCTGAAACAGAGGGCGAGAAACAAAGGGGCTGAATCAGAGGGGCTGAATCAGAGGGGCTGAAACAGAGGGCTGAAACAGATGGGCTGAAACAGCGGGGCTGAAACAGAGGGTGAGAAACAGAGGGGCTGAATCAGAGGGCGAGAAACATAGGGGCTGAAACAGAGGGGCTGAAACTGACGGGCTGACAAAGAGGGCGAGAAACTGAGGCGCAGAAACAGAGGGCGAGAAACAGAGGGTGAGAAACAGAGGGCGAGAAACAGAGGGGCTGAAACAGAGGGTGAGAAACAGAGGGGCTGAAACAGAGGTGCTGAAAGAGGGGCTGAAACAGAGGGGCTGAAACAGAGGGGCTGAAACAGAGGGGCTGAAACAGAGGGCGAGAAACAGAGTGTCTGCCACAGAGAGGCTGAAACATAGGGGCTGAAACAAAGGGCGAGAAACAGAGGGGCCGAAACAGAGTGGCTGAAACAGAGGGGCTGAAACAGAGGGGCTGAAACAGAGGGGGATGAAACAGAGGTGCTGAAATAGCGGGCGAGAAACAGAGGGGCTGAAACAGAGGGCGAGAAACAGAGGGGCTGAATCAGAGGGGCTGAAACAGAGGGCGAGAAACAGAGGGGCTGAAACAGATGGCGAGAAACAGAGGGGCTGAAACAGAGGGGCTGAAACAGAAGGGCTGAAACAGAGGGGCTGAAACAGAGGGCGAGAAACAGAGGGGCTGAATCAGAGGTGCTGAATCAGAGGGGCTGAAACAAAGTGGCTGAAACAGAGGGCGAGAAACAGAGGGGCTGAAACAGAGGGGCTGAAACAGAAGCGCTGAAACAGAGGGGCTCGAAACAGAGGGTGTGAAACAGAGGGCGAGAAACAGAGGGGCTGAAACAGAGGGGCTGAAACAGAGGGGCTGAAAAAGAGGGGCTGATGCAGATGGCAAGAAACAGAGGAGCTGAAACAGAGGGCGAAAATAGAGGGGCTGAAACAGAGGGCGAGAAACAGAGGGTGAGAAACAGAGGGACTGAAACAGAGGGGCTGAACCAGAGGGGCTGAAACACAGGGGCTGAAACAGAGGGGCTGAAACACAGGGGCTGAAACAGAGGGGCCTGAATCAGAGGGCGAGAAACAGAGGGGCTGAAACAGAGGGGCTGAAACTGACAGGCTGACAAAGAGGGCGAGAAACAGAGGCGCAGAAACAGAGGGCGAGAAACAGAGGGGCTGAAACAGAGGGGCTGAAACAGAGGGCGAGAAACAGAGGGGCTGACACAGAGGGGCTGAAACAGAGGGGCTGAAACAAAGGGCGAGAAACAGAGGTGCCGAAACAGAGGTGCTGAAACAGAGGGGCTGAAACAGAGGGGCTGAAACAGAGGGCGAGAAACAGAGGGGCTGAAACAGAGGGCGAGAAACAGAGGGGCTGAATCAGAGGGGCTGAAACAGAGGGCGAGAAACAGAGGGGCTGAAACAGAGGGCGAGAAACAGAGGTGCTGAAACAGAGGGGCTGAAACAGAGGGGCTGAAACAGAGGGGCTGAAACAGAGGGCGAGAAACAGAGGTGCTGAAATCAGAGGGGCCGAATCAGAGGGGCCGAATCAGAGGGGCTGAAACAGAGTGGCTGAAACAGAGGGCGAGAAACAGAGGGGCTGAAACAGAGGGTGAGATACAGAGGGCGAGAAACAGAGGGGCTGAAACAGAGGGGTTGAAAAAGTGGGTGAGAAACAGAGGGGCTGAATCAGAGGTGCTGAAAGAGGGGCTGAAACAGAGGGGCTGAAACAGAGGGGCTGAAACAGAGGGCGAGAAACAGAGGGGCTGAAACAGAGGGCGAGAAACAGAGGGGCTGAATCAGAGGGGCTGAAACAGAGGGCGAGAAACAGAGGGGCTGAAACAGAGGGCGAGAAACAGAGGGGCTGAAACAGAGGGGCTGAAACAGAAGGGCTGAAACAGAGGGGCTGAAACAGAGGGCGAGAAACAAAGGGGCTGAATCAGAGGGGCTGAATCAGAGGGGCTGAAACAGAGTGGCTGAAACAGAGGGCGAGAAACAGAGGGGCTGAAACAGAGGGTGTGAAACAGAGGGCGAGAAACAGAGGGGCTGAAACAGAGGGCGAGAAACAGAGGGGCTGAATCAGAGGGGCTTAAACAGAGGGCGAGAAACAGAGGGGCTGAAACAGAGGGCGAGAAACAGAGGTGCTGAAACAGAGGGGCTGAAACAGAGGGGCTGAAACAGAGGGGCTGAAACAGAGGGCGAGAAACAGAGGTGCTGAATCAGAGGGGCCGAATCAGAGGGGCCGAATCAGAGGGGCTGAAACAGAGTGGCTGAAACAGAGGGCGAGAAACAGAGGGGCTGATGCAGATAGCGAGAAACAGAGGGGCTGAAACAGAGGGCGAAAAATAGAGGGGCTGAAACAGAGGGCGAGAAACAGAGGGTGAGAAACAGAGGGCGAGAAACAGAGGGGCTGAAACAGAGGGGCTGAAACAGATGGGCTGAAACAGAGGGTCTGAAACAGAGGGTGAGAAACAGAGGGGCTGAATCAGAGGGCGAGAAACATAGGGGCTGAAACAGAGGGGCTGAAACTGACGGGCTGACAAAGAGGGCGAGAAACTGAGGCGCAGAAACAGAGGGCGAGAAACAGAGGGTGAGAAACAGAGGGCGAGAAACAGAGGGGCTGAAACAGAGGGTGAGAAACAGAGGGGCTGAAACAGAGGTGCTGAAAGAGGGGCTGAAACAGAGGGGCTGAAACAGAGGGGCTGAAACAGAGGGGCTGAAACAGAGGGCGAGAAACAGAGTGTCTGCCACAGAGAGGCTGAAACAGAGGGGCTGAAACAAAGGGCGAGAAACAGAGGGGCCGAAACAGAGTGGCTGAAACAGAGGGGCTGAAACAGAGGGGCTGAAACAGAGGGCGAGAAACAGAGGGGCTGAAATAGCTGGCGAGAAACAGAGGGGCTGAAACAGAGGGCGAGAAACAGAGGGGCTGAATCAGAGGGGCTGAAACAGAGGGCGAGAAACAGAGGGGCTGAAACAGAGGGCGAGAAACAGAGGGGCTGAAACAGAGGGTGAGATACAGAGGGCGAGAAACAGAGGGTCTGAAACAGAGGGGCTGAAACAGAGGGGCTGAAACAGCGGCGAGAAACAGAGGGGTTTAAAAAGAGGGTGAGAAACAGAGGGGCTGAATCAGAGGTGCTGAAAGAGGGGCTGAAACAGAGGGGCTGAAACAGAGGGGCTGAAACAGAGGGCGAGAAACAGAGGGGCTGAAACAGAGGGCGAGAAACAGAGGGGCTGAATCAGAGGGGCTGAAACAGAGGGCGAGAAACAGAGGGGCTGAAACAGAGGGCGAGAAACAGAGGGGCTGAAACAGAGGGGCTGAAACAGAGGGGCTGAAACAGATGGGCTGAAACAGAGGGGCTGAAACAGAGGGTGAGAAACAGAGGGGCTGAATCAGAGGGCGAGAAACATAGGGGCTGAAACAGAGGGGCTGAAACTGACGGGCTGACAAAGAGGGCGAGAAACTGAGGCGCAGAAACAGAGGGCGAGAAACAGAGGGTGAGAAACAGAGGGCGAGAAACAGAGGGGCTGAAACAGAGGGTGAGAAACAGAGGGGCTGAAACAGAGGTGCTGAAAGAGGGGCTGAAACAGAGGGGCTGAAACAGAGGGGCTGAAACAGAGGGGCTGAAACAGAGGGCGAGAAACAGAGTGTCTGCCACAGAGAGGCTGAAACAGAGGGGCTGAAACAAAGGGCGAGAAACAGAGGGGCCGAAACAGAGTGGCTGAAACAGAGGGGCTGAAACAGAGGGGCTGAAACAGAGGGGGATGAAACAGAGGGGCTGAAATAGCTGCCGAGAAACAGAGGGGCTGAAACAGAGGGCGAGAAACAGAGGGGCTGAATCAGAGGGGCTGAAACAGAGGGCGAGAAACAGAGGGGCTGAAACAGAGGGCGAGAAACAGAGGGGCTGAAACAGAGGGGCTGAAACAGAAGGGCTGAAACAGAGGGGCTGAAACAGAGGGCGAGAAACAGAGGGGCTGAATCAGAGGTGCTGAATCAGAGGGGCTGAAACAGAGTGGCTGAAACAGAGGGCGAGAAATAGAGGGGCTGAAACAGAGGGGCTGAAACAGAAGCGCTGAAACAGAGGGGCTGAAACAGAGGGCGAGAAACAAAGGGGCTGAAACAGATGGGCTGAATCAGAGGGGCTGAAACAGAGTGGCTGACACAGAAGGCGAGAAACAGAGGGGCTGAAACAGAGGGTGTGAAACAGAGGGCGAGAAACAGAGGGGCTGAAACAGAGGGGCTGAAACAGGGGGGCTGAAACAGAGGGGCTGATGCAGATGGCGAGAAACAGACGGGCTGAAACAGAGGGCGAAAAATAGAGGGGCTGAAACAGAGGGCGAGAAACAGAGGGTGAGAAACAGAGGGCGAGAAACAGAGGGGCTGAAACAGAGGGGCTGAAACAGATGGGCTGAAACAGAGGTGCTGAAACAGAGGGTGAGAAACAGAGGGGCTGAATCAGAGGGCGAGAAACATAGGGGCTGAAACAGAGGGGCTGAAACTGACGGGCTGACAAAGAGGGCGAGAAACTGAGGCGCAGAAACAGAGGGCGAGAAACAGAGGGTGAGAAACAGAGGGCGAGAAACAGAGGGGCTGAAACAGAGGGTGAGAAACAGAGGGGCTGAAACAGAGGTGCTGAAAGAGGGGCTGAAACAGAGGGGCTGAAACAGAGGGGCTGAAACAGAGGGGCTGAAACAGAGGGCGAGAAACAGAGTGGCTGACACAGAGAGGCTGAAACAGAGGGGCTGAAACAAAGGGCGAGAAACAGAGGGGCCGAAACAGAGTGGCTGAAACAGAGGGGCTGAAACAGAGGGGCTGAAACAGAGGGCGAGAAACAGAGGGGCTGAAATAGCTGGCGAGAAACAGAGGGGCTGAAACAGAGGGCGAGAAACAGAGGGGCTGAATCAGAGGGGCTGAAACAGAGGGCGAGAAACAGAGGGGCTGAAACAGAGGGCGAGAAACAGAGGGGCTGAAACAGAGGGTGAGATACAGAGGGCGAGAAACAGAGGGGCTGAAACAGAGGGGCTGAAACAGAGGGGCTGAAACAGAGGGCGAGAAACAGAGGGGTTGAAAAAGAGGGTGAGAAACAGAGGGGCTGAATCAGAGGTGCTGAAAGAGGGGCTGAAACAGAGGGGCTGAAACAGAGGGGCTGAAACAGAGGGCGAGAAACAGAGGGGCTGAAACAGAGGGCGAGAAACAGAGGGGCTGAATCAGAGGGGCTGAAACAGAGGGCGAGAAACAGAGGGGCTGAAACAGAGGGCGAGAAACAGAGGGGCTGAAACAGAGGGGCTGAAACAGAAGGGCTGAAACAGAGGGGCTGAAACAGAGGGCGAGAAACAAAGGGGCTGAATCAGAGGGGCTGAATCAGAGGGGCTGAAACAGAGGGGCTGAAACAGATGGGCTGAAACAGAGGGGCTGAAACAGAGGGTGAGAAACAGAGGGGCTGAATCAGAGGGCGAGAAACATAGGGGCTGAAACAGAGGGGCTGAAACTGACGGGCTGACAAAGAGGGCGAGAAACTGAGGCGCAGAAACAGAGGGCGAGAAACAGAGGGTGAGAAACAGAGGGCGAGAAACAGAGGGGCTGAAACAGAGGGTGACAAACACAGGGGCTGAAACAGAGGTGCTGAAAGAGGGGCTGAAACAGAGGGGCTGAAACAGAGGGGCTGAAACAGAGGGCGAGAAACAGAGTGTCTGCCACAGAGAGGCTGAAACAGAGGGGCTGAAACAAAGGGCGAGAAACAGAGGGGCCGAAACAGAGTGGCTGAAACAGAGGGGCTGAAACAGAGGGGCTGAAACAGAGGGGGATGAAACAGAGGGGCTGAAATAGCGGGCGAGAAACAGAGGGGCTGAAACAGAGGGCGAGAAACAGAGGGGCTGAATCAGAGGGGCTGAAACAGAGGGCGAGAAACAGAGGGGCTGAAACAGATGGCGAGAAACAGAGGGGCTGAAACAGAGGGGCTGAAACAGAAGGGCTGAAACAGAGGGGCTGAAACAGAGGGCGAGAAACAGAGGGGCTGAATCAGAGGTGCTGAATCAGAGGGGCTGAAACAAAGTGGCTGAAACAGAGGGCGAGAAACAGAGGGGCTGAAACAGAGGGGCTGAAACAGAAGCGCTGAAACAGAGGGGCTGAAACAGAGGGCGAGAAACAAAGGGGCTGAAACAGATGGGCTGAATCAGAGGGGCTGAAACAGAGTGGCTGACACAGAGGGCGAGAAACAGAGGGGCTGAAACAGAGGGTGTGAAACAGAGGGCGAGAAACAGAGGGGCTGAAACAGAGGGGCTGAAACAGAGGGGCTGAAAAAGAGGGGCTGATGCAGATGGCGAGAAACAGAGGAGCTGAAACAGAGGGCGAAAAATAGAGGGGCTGAAACAGAGGGCGAGAAACAGAGGGTGAGAAACAGAGGGACTGAAACAGAGGGGCTGAACCAGAGGGGCAGAAACACAGGGGCTGAAACAGAGGGGCTGAAACACAGGGGCTGAAACAGAGGGGCTGAATCAGAGGGCGAGAAACAGAGGGGCTGAAACAGAGGGGCTGAAACTGACAGGCTGACAAAGAGGGCGAGAAACAGAGGCGCAGAAACAGAGGGCGAGAAACAGAGGGGCTGAAACAGAGGGGCTGAAACAGAGGGCGAGAAACAGAGGGGCTGACCCAGAGGGGCTGAAACAGAGGGGCTGAAACAAAGGGCGAGAAACAGAGGTGCCGAAACAGAGGTGCTGAAACAGAGGGGCTGAAACAGAGGGGCTGAAACAGAGGGCGAGAAACAGAGGGGCTGAAACAGAGGGCGAGAAACAGAGGGGCTGAATCAGAGGGGCTGAAACAGAGGGCGAGAAACAGAGGGGCTGAAACAGAGGGCGAGAAACAGAGGTGCTGAAACAGAGGGGCTGAAACAGAGGGGCTGAAACAGAGGGGCTGAAACAGAGGGCGAGAAACAGAGGTGCTGAATCAGAGGGGCCGAATCAGAGGGGCCGAATCAGAGGGGCTGAAACAGAGTGGCTGAAACAGAGGGCGAGAAACAGAGGGGCTGAAACAGAGGGTGAGATACAGAGGGCGAGAAACAGAGGGGCTGAAACAGAGGGGTTGAAAAAGTGGGTGAGAAACAGAGGGGCTGAATCAGAGGTGCTGAAAGAGGGGCTGAAACAGAGGGGCTGAAACAGAGGGGCTGAAACAGAGGGCGAGAAACAGAGGGGCTGAAACAGAGGGCGAGAAACAGAGGGGCTGAGTCAGAGGGGCTGAAACCGAGGGCGAGAAACAGAGGGGCTGAAACAGAGGGCGAGAAACAGAGGGGCTGAAACAGAGGGGCTGAAACAGAAGGGCTGAAACAGAGGGGCTGAAACAGAGGGCGAGAAACAAAGGGGCTGAATCAGAGGGGCTGAATCAGAGGGGCTGAAACAGAGTGGCTGAAACAGAGGGCGAGAATCAGAGGGGCTGAAACAGAGGGTGTGAAACAGAGGGCGAGAAACAGGGGGGCTGAAACAGAGGGGCTGAAACAGAGGGGCTGAAACAGAGGGGCTGATGCAGATAGCGAGAAACAGAGGGGCTGAAACAGAGGGCGAAAAATAGAGGGGCTGAAAGAGAGGGCGAGAAACAGAGGGTGAGAAACAGAGGGCGAGAAACAGAGGGGCTGAAACAGAGGGGCTGAAACAGATGGGCTGAAACAGAGGGGCTGAAACAGAGGGTGAGAAACAGAGGGGCTGAATCAGAGGGCGAGAAACATAGGGGCTGAAACAGAGGGGCTGAAACTGACGGGCTGACAAAGAGGGCGAGAAACTGAGGCGCAGAAACAGAGGGCGAGAAACAGAGGGTGAGAAACAGAGGGCGAGAAACAGAGGGGCTGAAACAGAGGGTGAGAAACAGAGGGGCTGAAACAGAGGTGCTGAAAGAGGGGCTGAAACAGAGGGGCTGAAACAGAGGGGCTGAAACAGAGGGGCTGAAACAGAGGGCGAGAAACAGAGTGTCTGCCACAGAGAGGCTGAAACAGAGGGGCTGAAACAAAGGGCGAGAAACAGAGGGGCCGAAACAGAGTGGCTGAAACAGAGGGGCTGAAACAGAGGGGCTGAAACAGAGGGCGAGAAACAGAGGGGCTGAAATAGCTGGCGAGAAACAGAGGGGCTGAAACAGAGGGCGAGAAACAGAGGGGCTGAATCAGAGGGGCTGAAACAGAGGGCGAGAAACAGAGGGGCTGAAACAGAGGGCGAGAAACAGAGGGGCTGAAACAGAGGGTGAGATACAGAGGGCGAGAAACAGAGGGGCTGAAACAGAGGGGCTGAAACAGAGGGGCTGAAACAGCGGCGAGAAACAGAGGGGTTTAAAAAGAGGGTGAGAAACAGAGGGGCTGAATCAGAGGTGCTGAAAGAGGGGCTGAAAAAGAGGGGCTGAAACAGAGGGGCTGAAACAGAGGGCGAGAAACAGAGGGGCTGAAACAGAGGGCGAGAAACAGAGGGGCTGAATCAGAGGGGCTGAAACAGAGGGCGAGAAACAGAGGGGCTGAAACAGAGGGCGAGAAACAGAGGGGCTGAAACAGAGGGGCTGAAACAGAGGGGCTGAAACAGATGGGCTGAAACAGAGGGGCTGAAACAGAGGGTGAGAAACAGAGGGGCTGAATCAGAGGGCGAGAAACAGAGGGGCTGAAACAGAGGGGCTGAAACTGACGGGCTGACAAAGAGGGCGAGAAACTGAGGCGCAGAAACAGAGGGCGAGAAACAGAGGGTGAGAAACAGAGGGCGAGAAACAGAGGGGCTGAAACAGAGGGTGAGAAACAGAGGGGCTGAAACAGAGGTGCTGAAAGAGGGGCTGAAACAGAGGGGCTGAAACAGAGGGGCTGAAACAGAGGGGCTGAAACAGAGGGCGAGAAACAGAGTGTCTGCCACAGAGAGGCTGAAACAGAGGGGCTGAAACAAAGGGCGAGAAACAGAGGGGCCGAAACAGAGTGGCTGAAACAGAGGGGCTGAAACAGAGGGGCTGAAACAGAGGGGGATGAAACAGAGGGGCTGAAATAGCGGGCGAGAAACAGAGGGGCTGAAACAGAGGGCGAGAAACAGAGGGGCTGAATCAGAGGGGCTGAAACAGAGGGCGAGAAACAGAGGGGCTGAAACAGAGGGCGAGAAACATAGGGGCTGAAACAGAGGGGCTGAAACTGACAGGCTGACAAAGAGGGCGAGAAACAGAGGCGCAGAAACAGAGGGCGAGAAACAGAGGGGCTGAAACAGAGGGGCTGAAACAGAGGGCGAGAAACAGAGGGGCTGACACAGAGGGGCTGAAACAGAGGGGCTGAAACAAAGGCGAGAAACCAGAGGTGCCGAAACAGAGGGGCTGAAACAGAGGGGCTGAAACAGAGGGGCTGAAACAGAGGGCGAGAAACAGAGGGGCTGAAACAGAGGGCGAGAAACAGAGGGGCTGAAACAGAGGGCGAGAAACAGAGGGGCTGAATCAGTGGGGCTGAAACAGAGGGCGAGAAACAGAGGATCTGAAACAGAGGGCGAGAAACAGAGGGGCTGAAACAGAGGGGCTGAAACAGAAGGGTTGAAACAGAGGGGCTGAAACAGAGGGCGAGAAACAGAGGGGCTGAAACAGAGGTGCTGAAAGAGAGGCTGAAACAGAGGGGCTGAAACAGAGGGGCTGAAACATAGGGGCTGAAACAGAGGGCGAGAAACAGAGGGGCTGACACAGAGAGGCTGAAACAGAGGGGCTGAAACAAAGGGCGAGAAACAGAGGGGCCGAAACAGAGTGGCTGAAACAGAGGGGCTGAAACAGAGTGCGAGAAACAGAGGGGCTGAAACAGAGGGCGAGAAACAGAGGGGCTGAAACAGAGGGCGAGAAACAGAGGGGCTGAATCAGAGGGGCTGAAACAGAGGGCGAGAAACAGAGGTGCTGAAACAGAGGGCGAGAAACAGAGGGGCTGAAACAGAGGGGCTGAAACAGAAGGGCTGAAACAGAGGGGCTGAAACAGAGGGCGAGAAACAGAGGCGCTGAATCAGAGGTGCTGAATCAGAGGGGCTGAAACAGAGTGGCTGAAACAGAGCGCGAGAAACAGAGGGGCTGAAACAGAGGGGCTGAAACAGAAGCGCTGAAACAGAGGGGCTGATTCAGAGGGCGAGAAACAAAGGGGCTGAAACAGATGGGCTGAATCAGAGGGGCTGAAACAGAGTGGCTGACACAGAGGGCGAGAAACAGAGGGGCTGAAACAGAGAGTGTGAAACAGAGGGCGAGAAACAGAGGGGCTGAAACAGAGGGGCTGAAACAGGGGGGCTGAAACAGAGGGGCTGATGCAGATGGCGAGAAACAGAGGGGCTGAAACAGAGGGCGAAAAATAGATTGGCTGAAACAGAGGGCGAGAAACAGAGGGTGAGAAACAGAGGGCGAGAAACAGAGGGGCTGAAACAGACGGGCTGAAACAGAGTGCGAGAAACAGAGGGGCTGACACAGAGGGGCTGAAACAGAGGGGCTGAAACAAAGGGCGAGAAACAGAGGTGCCGAAACATAGAGGCTGAAACAGAGGGGCTGAAACAGAGGGGCTGAAACAGAGGGCGAGAAACAGAGGGGCTGAAACAGAGGGCGAGAAACAGAGGGGCTGAAACAGAAGGCGAGAAACAGATGGGCTGACACAGAGGGGCTGAAACAGAGGGCGAGAAACAGAGGGGCTGAAACAGAGGGCGAGAAACAGAGTGGCTGAAACAGAGGGGCTGAAACAGAGGGGCTGAAACAGAGGGGCTGAAACAGAGGGCGAGAAACAGAGGTGCTGAATCAGAGGGGCTGAATCAGAGGGGCTGAAACAGAGTGGCTGAAACAGAGTGCGAGAAACAGAGGTCGAGAAACAGAGGGACTGAAACAGAGGGGCTGAAACAGAGGGGCTGAAACAGAGGCCGAGAAACAGAGGGGCTGAAACAGAGGATGAGAAACAGAGGGGCTGAAACAGAGGGTGAGAAACAGAGGGGATAAAAACAAAGGGCGAGAAACAGAGGGGCTGAAACAGCGGGCGAGAAACAGAGGGGCTGAAACCGAGGGGCTGAAAAAGAGGGGCTGAAACTGAGGGGCTGAAACAGAGGGCGAGAAAAAGAGTGGCTGACACAGAGGGGCTGAAACAGAGGGGCTGAAACAAAGGGCGAGAAACAGAGGGGCCGAAACAGAGTGGCTGAAACAGAGGGGCTGAAACAGAGGGGCTGAAACAGAGGGCGAGAAACAGAGGGGCTCAAACAGAGGGCGAGAAACAGAGGGGCTGAAACAGCGGGCGAGAAACAGAGGGGCTGAAACAGAGGGGCTGAAAAAGAGGGCGAGAAACAGACGGGCTGAAACAGAGGGCGAGAAACAGAGGGGCTGAAACAGAGGGGCTGAAACAGAAGGGCTGAAACAGAGGGGCTGAAACAGAGGGCGAGAAACAGAGGGGCTGGTTCAGAGGTGCTGAATCAGAGGGGCTGAAACAGAGTGGCTGAAACAGAGGGCGAGAAACAGAGGGGCTGAAACAGAGGGGCTGAAACAGAAGGGCTCAAACAGAGGGGCTGAAACAGAGGGCGAGAAACAAAGGGGCTGAAACAGATGGGCTGAATCAGAGGGGCTGAAACAGAGTGGCTGACACAGAGGGCGAGAAACAGAGGGGCTGAAACAGAGGGTGAGATACAGAGGGCGAGAAACAGAGGGGCTGAAACAGAGGGGCTGAAACAGAGGGGCTGAAACAGAGGGGCTGATGCAGATGGCGAGAAACAGAGGGGCTGAAACAGAGGGCGAAAAATAGAGGGGCTGAAACAGACGGCGAGAAACAGAGGGTGAGAAACAGAGGGCGAGAAACAGAGGGGCTGAAACAGAGGGGCTGAAACTGACAGGCTGACAAAGAGGGCGAGAAACAGAGGGGCTGAAACAGAGGGCGAGAAACAGAGGGGCTGAAACAGAGGGGCTGAAACAGAGGGCGAGAAACAGAGGGGCTGACACAGAGGGGCTGAAACAGAGGGGCTGAAACAGAGGGGCTGAAACAGAGGGGCTGAAACAGAGGGCGAGAAACAGAGGGGCTGAAACAGAGGGCGAGAAACAGAGGGGCTGAAACAGAGGGCGAGAAACAGAGGGGCTGAATCAGAGGGGCTGAAACAGAGGGCGAGAAACAGAGGGGCTGAAACAGAGGGCGAGAAACAGAAGTGCTGAATCAGAGGGGCTGAATCAGAGGGGCTGAAACAGAGGGGCTGAAACAGAGGGGCTGAAAGAAAGGGCGAGAAACAGAGGTGCCGAAACAGAGGGGCTGAAACAGAGGGGCTGAAACAGAGGGGCTGAAACAGAGGGCGAGAAACAGAGGGGCTGAAACAGAGGGCGAGAAACAGAGGGGCTGAAACAGAGGGCGAGAAACAGAGGGGCTGAATCAGAGGGGCTGAAACAGAGGGCGAGAAACAGAGGGGCTGAAACAGAGGGCGAGAAACAGAAGTGCTGAATCAGAGGGGCTGAATCAGAGGGGCTGAAACAGAGTGGCTGAAACAGAGGGCGAGAAACAGAGGGGCTGAAACAGAGGGCGAGAAACAGAGGGGCTGAAACAGCGGGCGAGAAACAGAGGGGCTGAATCAGAGGGGCTGAAACAGAGGGCGAGAAACAGAGGGGCTGAAACAGAGGGCGAGAAACAGAAGTGCTGAATCAGAGGGGCTGAATCAGAGGGGCTGAAACAGAGTGGCTGAAACAGAGGGCGAGAAAAAGAGGGGCTGACACAGAGGGGCTGAAACAGAGGGGCTGAAACAAAGGGCGAGAAACAGAGGGGCCGAAACAGAGTGGCTGAAACAGAGGGGCTGAAACAGAGGGGCTGAAACAGAGGGCGAGAAACAGAGGGGCTGAAACAGAGGGCGAGAAACAGAGGGGCTGAAACAGCGGGCGAGAAACAGAGGTGCTGAATCAGAGGGGCTGAAACAGAGGGCGAGAAACAGACGGGCTGAAACAGAGGGCGAGAAACAGAGGGGCTGAAACAGAGGGGCAGAAACAGAAGGGCTGAAACAGAGGGGCTGAAACAGAGGGCGAGAAACAGAGGGGCTGATTCAGAGGTGCTGAATCAGAGGGGCTGAAACAGAGTGGCTGAAACAGAGGGCGAGAAACAGAGGGGCTGAAACAGAGGGGCTGAAACAGAAGCGCTGAAAAAGAGGGGCTGAAACAGAGGGCGAGAAACAAAGGGGCTGAAACAGATGGGCTGAATCAGAGGGGCTGAAACAGAGTGGCTGACACAGAGGGCGAGAAACAGAGGGGCTGAAACAGAGGGTGTGAAACAGAGGGCGAGAAACAGAGGGGCTGAAACAGAGGGGCTGAAACAGAGGGGCTGAAAAAGAGGGGCTGATGCAGATGGCGAGAAACAGAGGAGCTGAAACAGAGGGCGAAAAATAGAGGGGCTGAAACAGAGGGCGAGAAACAGAGGGTGAGAAACAGAGGGACTGAAACAGAGGGGCTGAACCAGAGGGGCTGAAACACAGGGGCTGAAACAGAGGGGCTGAAACAGAGGGTGAGAAACAGAGGGGCTGAATCAGAGGGCGAGAAACAGAGGGGCTGAAACAGAGGGGCTGAAACAGAGGGCGAGAAACAGAGGGGCTGACACAGAAGGGCTGAAACAGAGGGGCTGAAACAGAGGGCGAGAAACAGAGGGGCTGGTTCAGAGGTGCTGAATCAGAGGGGCTGAAACAGAGTGGCTGAAACAGAGGGCGAGAAACAGAGGGGCTGAAACAGAGGGGCTGAAACAGAAGGGCTCAAACAGAGGGGCTGAAACAGAGGGCGAGAAACAAAGGGGCTGAAACAGATGGGCTGAATCAGAGGGGCTGAAACAGAGTGGCTGACACAGAGGGCGAGAAACAGAGGGGCTGAAACAGAGGGTGAGATACAGAGGGCGAGAAACAGAGGGGCTGAAACAGAGGGGCTGAAACAGAGGGGCTGAAACAGAGGGGCTGATGCAGATGGCGAGAAACAGAGGAGCTGAAACAGAGGGCGAAAAATAGAGGGGCTGAAACAGACGGCGAGAAACAGAGGGTGAGAAACAGAGGGCGAGAAACAGAGGGGCTGAAACAGAGGGGCTGAAACTGACAGGCTGACAAAGAGGGCGAGAAACAGAGGGGCTGAAACAGAGGGCGAGAAACAGAGGGGCTGAAACAGAGGGGCTGAAACAGAGGGCGAGAAACAGAGGGGCTGACACAGAGGGGCTGAAACAGAGGGGCTGAAACAGAGGGGCTGAAACAGAGGGGCTGAAACAGAGGGCGAGAAACAGAGGGGCTGAAACAGAGGGCGAGAAACAGAGGGGCTGAAACAGAGGGCGAGAAACAGAGGGGCTGAATCAGAGGGGCTGAAACAGAGGGCGAGAAACAGAGGGGCTGAAACAGAGGGCGAGAAACAGAAGTGCTGAATCAGAGGGGCTGAATCAGAGGGGCTGAAACAGAGGGGCTGAAACAGAGGGGCTGAAAGAAAGGGCGAGAAACAGAGGTGCCGAAACAGAGGGGCTGAAACAGAGGGGCTGAAACAGAGGGGCTGAAACAGAGGGCGAGAAACAGAGGGGCTGAAACAGAGGGCGAGAAACAGAGGGGCTGAAACAGAGGGCGAGAAACAGAGGGGCTGAATCAGAGGGGCTGAAACAGAGGGCGAGAAACAGAGGGGCTGAAACAGAGGGCGAGAAACAGAAGTGCTGAATCAGAGGGGCTGAATCAGAGGGGCTGAAACAGAGTGGCTGAAACAGAGGGCGAGAAACAGAGGGGCTGAAACAGAGGGCGAGAAACAGAGGGGCTGAAACAGCGGGCGAGAAACAGAGGGGCTGAATCAGAGGGGCTGAAACAGAGGGCGAGAAACAGAGGGGCTGAAACAGAGGGCGAGAAACAGAAGTGCTGAATCAGAGGGGCTGAATCAGAGGGGCTGAAACAGAGTGGCTGAAACAGAGGGCGAGAAAAAGAGGGGCTGACACAGAGGGGCTGAAACAGAGGGGCTGAAACAAAGGGCGAGAAACAGAGGGGCCGAAACAGAGTGGCTGAAACAGAGGGGCTGAAACAGAGGGGCTGAAACAGAGGGCGAGAAACAGAGGGGCTGAAACAGAGGGCGAGAAACAGAGGGGCTGAAACAGCGGGCGAGAAACAGAGGGGCTGAATCAGAGGGGCTGAAACAGAGGGCGAGAAACAGACGGGCTGAAACAGAGGGCGAGAAACAGAGGGGCTGAAACAGAGGGGCAGAAACAGAAGGGCTGAAACAGAGGGGCTGAAACAGAGGGCGAGAAACAGAGGGGCTGATTCAGAGGTGCTGAATCAGAGGGGCTGAAACAGAGTGGCTGAAACAGAGGGCGAGAAACAGAGGGGCTGAAACAGAGGGGCTGAAACAGAAGGGCTGAAAAAGAGGGGCTGAAACAGAGGGCGAGAAACAAAGGGGCTGAAACAGATGGGCTGAATCAGAGGGGCTGAAACAGAGTGGCTGACACAGAGGGCGAGAAACAGAGGGGCTGAAACAGAGGGTGTGAAACAGAGGGCGAGAAACAGAGGGGCTGAAACAGAGGGGCTGAAACAGAGGGGCTGAAAAAGAGGGGCTGATGCAGATGGCGAGAAACAGAGGAGCTGAAACAGAGGGCGAAAAATAGAGGGGCTGAAACAGAGGGCGAGAAACAGAGGGTGAGAAACAGAGGGACTGAAACAGAGGTGCTGAACCAGAGGGGCTGAAACACAGGGGCTGAAACAGAGGGGCTGAAACAGAGGGTGAGAAACAGAGGGGCTGAATCAGAGGGCGAGAAACAGAGGGGCTGAAACAGAGGGGCTGAAACAGAGGGCGAGAAACAGAGGGGCTGACACAGAGGGGCTGAAACAGAGGGGCTGAAACAAAGGGCGAGAAACAGAGGTGCCGAAACAGAGGTGCAGAAACAGAGGGGCTGAAACAGAGGGGCTGAAACAGAGGGCGAGAAACAGAGGGGCTGAAACAGAGGGCGAGAAACAGAGGGGCTGAATCAGAGGGGCTGAAACAGAGGGCGAGAAACAGAGGGGCTGAAACAGAGGGCGAGAAACAGAGGTGCTGAAACAGAGGGGCTGAAACAGAGGGGCTGAAACAGAGGGGCTGAAACAGAGGGCGAGAAACAGAGGTGCTGAATCAGAGGGGCCGAATCAGAGGGGCCGAATCAGAGGGGCTGAAACAGAGTGGCTGAAACAGAGGGCGAGAAACAGAGGGGCTGAAACAGAGGTTGAGATACAGAGGGCGAGAAACAGAGGGGCTGAAACAGAGGGGCTGAAACAGAGGGGCTGAAACAGAGGGCGAGAAACAGAGGGGTTGAAAAAGTGGGTGAGAAACAGAGGGGCTGAATCAGAGGTGCTGAAAGAGGGGCTGAAACAGAGGGGCTGAAACAGAGGGGCTGAAACAGAGGGCGAGAAACAGAGGGGCTGAAACAGAGGGCGAGAAACAGAGGGGCTGAATCAGAGGGGCTGAAACAGAGGGCGAGAAACAGAGGGGCTGAAACAGAGGGCGAGAAACAGAGGTGCTGAAACAGAGGGGCTGAAACAGAAGGGCTGAAACAGAGGGGCTGAAACAGAGGGCGAGAAACAAAGGGGCTGAATCAGAGGGGCTGAATCAGAGGGGCTGAAACAGAGTGGCTGAAACAGAGGGCGAGAAACAGAGGGGCTGAAACAGAGGGTGTGAAACAGAGGGCGAGAAACAGGGGGGCTGAAACAGAGGGGCTGAAACAGAGGGGCTGAAACAGAGGGGCTGATGCAGATAGCGAGAAACAGACGGGCTGAAACAGAGGGCGAAAAATAGAGGGGCTGAAACAGAGGGCGAGAAACAGAGGGTGAGAAACAGAGGGCGAGAAACAGAGCGGCTGAAACAGAGGGGCTGAAACAGATGGGCTGAAACAGAGGTGCTGAAACAGAGGGTGAGAAACAGAGGGGCTGAATCAGAGGGCGAGAAACATAGGGGCTGAAACAGAGGGGCTGAAACTGACGGGCTGACAAAGAGGGCGAGAAACTGAGGCGCAGAAACAGAGGGAGAGAAACAGAGGGTGAGAAACAGAGGGCGAGAAACAGAGGGGCTGAAACAGAGGGTGAGAAACAGAGGGGCTGAAACAGAGGTGCTGAAAGAGGGGCTGAAACAGAGGGGCTGAAACAGAGGGGCTGAAACAGAGGGGCTGAAACAGAGGGCGAGAAACAGAGTGGCTGACACAGAGAGGCTGAAACAGAGGGGCTGAAACAAAGGGCGAGAAACAGAGGGGCCGAAACAGAGTGGCTGAAACAGAGGGGCTGAAACAGAGGGGCTGAAACAGAGGGCGAGAAACAGAGGGGCTGAAATAGCTGGCGAGAAACAGAGGGGCTGAAACAGAGGGCGAGAAACAGAGGGGCTGAATCAGAGGGGCTGAAACAGAGGGCGAGAAACAGAGGGGCTGAAACAGAGGGCGAGAAACAGAGGGGCTGAAACAGAGGGTGAGATACAGAGGGCGAGAAACAGAGGGGCTGAAACAGAGGGGCTGAAACAGAGGGGCTGAAACAGAGGGCGAGAAACAGAGGGGTTGAAAAAGAGGGTGAGAAACAGAGGGGCTGAATCAGAGGTGCTGAAAGAGGGGCTGAAACAGAAGCGCTGAAACAGAGGGGCTGAAACAGAGGGCGAGAAACAGAGGGTCTGAAACAGAGGGCGAGAAACAGAGGGGCTGAATCAGAGGGGCTGAAACAGAGGGCGAGAAACAGAGGGGCTGAAACAGAGGGCGAGAAACAGAGGGGCTGAAACAGAGGGGCTGAAACAGAAGGGCTGAAACAGAGGGGCTGAAACAGAGGGCGAGAAACAAAGGGGCTGAATCAGAGGGGCTGAATCAGAGGGGCTGAAACAGAGGGTCTGAAACAGATGGGCTGAAACAGAGGGGCTGAAACAGAGGGTGAGAAACAGAGGGGCTGAATCAGAGGGCGAGAAACATAGGGGCTGAAACAGAGGGGCTGAAACTGACGGGCTGACAAAGAGGGCGAGAAACTGAGGCGCAGAAACAGAGGGCGAGAAACAGAGGGTGAGAAACAGAGGGCGAGAAACAGAGGAGCTGAAACAGAGGGTGAGAAACAGAGGGGCTGAAACAGAGGTGCTGAAAGAGGGGCTGAAACAGAGGGGCTGAAACAGAGGGGCTGAAACAGAGGGGCTGAAACAGAGGGCGAGAAACAGAGTGTCTGCCACAGAGAGGCTGAAACAGAGGGGCTGAAACAAAGGGCGAGAAACAGAGGGGCCGAAACAGAGGGCGAGAAACAGAGGGGCTGAAACAGAGGGGCTGAAACAGAAGGGCTGAAACAGAGGGGCTGAAACAGAGGGCGAGAAACAAAGGGGCTGAATCAGAGGGGCTGAATCAGAGGGGCTGAAACAGAGTGGCTGAAACAGAGGGCGAGAAACAGAGGGGCTGAAACAGAGGGTGTGAAACAGAGGGCGAGAAACAGGGGGGCTGAAACAGAGGGGCTGAAACAGAGGGGCTGAAACAGAGGGGCTGATGCAGATAGCGAGAAACAGACGGGCTGAAACAGAGGGCAAAAAATAGAGGGGCTGAAACAGAGGGCGAGAAACAGAGGGTGAGAAACAGAGGGCGAGAAACAGAGCGGCTGAAACAGAGGGGCTGAAACAGATGGGCTGAAACAGAGGTGCTGAAACAGAGGGTGAGAAACAGAGGGGCTGAATCAGAGGGCGAGAAACATAGGGGCTGAAACAGAGGGGCTGAAACTGACGGGCTGACAAAGAGGGCGAGAAACTGAGGCGCAGAAACAGAGGGAGAGAAACAGAGGGCGAGAAACAGAGGGGCTGAATCAGAGGGGCTGAAACAGAGGGCGAGAAACAGAGGGGCTGAAACAGAGGGGCTGAAACAGAAGGGCTGAAACAGAGGGGCTGAAACAGAGGGCGAGAAACAAAGGGGCTGAATCAGAGGGGCTGAATCAGAGGGGCTGAAACAGAGTGGCTGAAACAGAGGGCGAGAAACAGAGGGGCTGAAACAGAGGGTGTGAAACAGAGGGCGAGAAACAGGGGGGCTGAAACAGAGGGGCTGAAACAGAGGGGCTGAAACAGAGGGGCTGATGCAGATAGCGAGAAACAGAGGGGCTGAAACAGAGGGCGAAAAATAGAGGGGCTGAAACAGAGGGCGAGAAACAGAGGGTGAGAAACAGAGGGCGAGAAACAGAGGGGCTGAAACAGAGGGGCTGAAACAGATGGGCTGAAACAGAGGGGCTGAAACAGAGGGTGAGAAACAGAGGGGCTGAATCAGAGGGCGAGAAACATAGGGGCTGAAACAGAGGGGCTGAAACTGACGGGCTGACAAAGAGGGCGAGAAACTGAGGCGCAGAAACAGAGGGCGAGAAACAGAGGGTGAGAAACAGAGGGCGAGAAACAGAGGGGCTGAAACAGAGGGTGAGAAACAGAGGGGCTGAAACAGAGGTGCTGAAAGAGGGGCTGAAACAGAGGGGCTGAAACAGAGGGGCTGAAACAGAGGGGCTGAAACAGAGGGCGAGAAACAGAGTGTCTGCCACAGAGAGGCTGAAACAGAGGGGCTGAAACAAAGGGCGAGAAACAGAGGGGCCGAAACAGAGTGGCTGAAACAGAGGGGCTGAAACAGAGGGGCTGAAACAGAGGGCGAGAAACAGAGGGGCTGAAATAGCTGGCGAGAAACAGAGGGGCTGAAACAGAGGGCGAGAAACAGAGGGGCTGAATCAGAGGGGCTGAAACAGAGGGCGAGAAACAGAGGGGCTGAAACAGAGGGTGAGATACAGAGGGCGAGAAACAGAGGGGCTGAAACAGAGGGGCTGAAACAGAGGGGCTGAAACAGCGGCGAGAAACAGAGGGGTTTAAAAAGAGGGTGAGAAACAGAGGGGCTGAATCAGAGGTGCTGAAAGAGGGGCTGAAACAGAGGGGCTGAAACAGAGGGGCTGAAACAGAGGGCGAGAAACAGAGGGGCTGAAACAGAGGGCGAGAAACAGAGGGGCTGAATCAGAGGGGCTGAAACAGAGGGCGAGAAACAGAGGGGCTGAAACAGAGGGCGAGAAACAGAGGGGCTGAAACAGAGGGGCTGAAACAGAGGGGCTGAAACAGATGGGCTGAAACAGAGGGGCTGAAACAGAGGGGCTGAATCAGAGGGCGAGAAACATAGGGGCTGAAACAGAGGGGCTGAAACTGACGGGCTGACAAAGAGGGCGAGAAACTGAGGCGCAGAAACAGAGGGCGAGAAACAGAAGGTGAGAAACAGAGGGCGAGAAACAGAGGGGCTGAAACAGAGGGTGAGAAACAGAGGGGCTGAAACAGAGGTGCTGAAAGAGGGGCTGAAACAGAGGGGCTGAAACAGAGGGGCTGAAACAGAGGGCGAGAAACAGAGTGTCTGCCACAGAGAGGCTGAAACAGAGGGGCTGAAACAAAGGGCGAGAAACAGAGGGGCCGAAACAGAGTGGCTGAAACAGAGGGGCTGAAACAGAGGGGCTGAAACAGAGGGCGAGAAACAGAGGGGCTGAAATAGCTGGCGAGAAACAGAGGGGCTGAAACAGAGGGCGAGAAACAGAGGGGCTGAATCAGAGGGGCTGAAACAGAGGGCGAGAAACAGAGGGGCTGAAACAGAGGGCGAGAAACAGAGGGGCTGAAACAGAGGGTGAGATACAGAGGGCGAGAAACAGAGGGGCTGAAACAGAGGGGCTGAAACAGAGGGGCTGAAACAGAGGGCGAGAAACAGAGGGGTTGAAAAAGAGGGTGAGAAACAGAGGGGCTGAATCAGAGGTGCTGAAAGAGGGGCTGAAACAGAGGGGCTGAAACAGAGGGGCTGAAACAGAGGGCGAGAAACAGAGGGTCTGAAACAGAGGGCGAGAAACAGAGGGGCTGAATCAGAGGGGCTGAAACAGAGGGCGAGAAACAGAGGGGCTGAAACAGAGGGCGAGAAACAGAGGGGCTGAAACAGAGGGGCTGAAACAGAAGGGCTGAAACAGAGGGGCTGAAACAGAGGGCGAGAAACAAAGGGGCTGAATCAGAGGGGCTGAATCAGAGGGGCTGAAACAGAGGGGCTGAAACAGATGGGCTGAAACAGAGGGGCTGAAACAGAGGGTGAGAAACAGAGGGGCTGAATCAGAGGGCGAGAAACATAGGGGCTGAAACAGAGGGGCTGAAACAGAAGGGCTGAAACAGAGGGGCTGAAACAGAGGGCGAGAAACAGAGGGGCTGAATCAGAGGTGCTGAATCAGAGGGGCTGAAACAGAGGGGCTGAAACAGAGGGCGAGAAACAAAGGGGCTGAAACAGATGGGCTGAATCAGAGGGGCTGAAACAGAGTGGCTGACACAGAGGGCGAGAAACAGAGGGGCTGAAACAGAGGGTGTGAAACAGTGGGCGAGAAACAGAGGGGCTGAAACAGAGGGGCTGAAACAGAGGGGCTGAAAAAGAGGGGCTGATGCAGATGGCGAGAAACAGAGGAGCTGAAACAGAGGGCGAAAAATAGAGGGGCTGAATCAGAGGGTCTGAAACAGAGGGCGAGAAACAGAGGGGCTGAAACAGATGGCGAGAAACAGAGGGGCTGAAACAGAGGGGCTGAAACAGAAGGGCTGAAACAGAGGGGCTGAAACAGAGGGCGAGAAACAGAGGGGCTGAAACAGAGGGGCTGAAACAGAAGCGCTGAAACAGAGGGGCTGAAACAGAGGGCGAGAAACAAAGGGGCTGAAACAGATGGGCTGAATCAGAGGGGCTGAAACAGAGTGGCTGACACAGAGGGCGAGAAACAGAGGGGCTGAAACAGAGGGTGTGAAACAGAGGGCGAGAAACAGAGGGGCTGAAACAGAGGGGCTGAAACAGAGGGGCTGAAAAAGAGGGGCTGATGCAGATGGCGAGAAACAGAGGAGCTGAAACAGAGGGCGAAAAATAGAGGGGCTGAAACAGAGGGCGAGAAACAGAGGGTGAGAAACAGAGGGACTGAAACAGAGGGGCTGAACCAGAGGGGCTGAAACACAGGGGCTGAAACAGAGGGGCTGAAACAGAGGGTGAGAAACAGAGGGGCTGAATCAGAGGGCGAGAAACAGAGGGGCTGAAACAGAGGGGCTGAAACTGACAGGCTGACAAAGAGGGCGAGAAACAGAGGCGCAGAAACAGAGGGCGAGAAACAGAGGGGCTGAAACAGAGGGGCTGAAACAGAGGGCGAGAAACAGAGGGGCTGACACAGAGGGGCTGAAACAGAGGGGCTGAAACAAAGGGCGAGAAACAGAGGTGCCGAAACAGAGGTGCTGAAACAGAGGGGCTGAAACAGAGGGGCTGAAACAGAGGACGAGAAACAGAGGGGCTGAAACAGAGGGCGAGAAACAGAGGGGCTGAATCAGAGGGGCTGAAACAGAGGGCGAGAAACAGAGGGGCTGAAACAGAGGGCGTGAAACAGAGGTGCTGAAACAGAGGGGCTGAAACAGAGGGGCTAAAACAGAGGGGCTGAAACAGAGGGCGAGAAACAGAGGTGCTGAATCAGAGGGGCCGAATCAGAGGGGCCGAATCAGAGGGGCTGAAACAGAGTGGCTGAAACAGAGGGCGAGAAACAGAGGGGCTGAAACAGAGGGTGAGATACAGAGGGCGAGAAACAGAGGGGCTGAAACAGAGGGGTTGAAAAAGTGGGTGAGAAACAGAGGGGCTGAATCAGAGGTGCTGAAAGAGGGGCTGAAACAGAGGGGCTGAAACAGAGGGGCTGAAACAGAGGGCGAGAAACAGAGGGGCTGAAACAGAGGGCGAGAAACAGAGGGGCTGAATCAGAGGGGCTGAAACAGAGGGCGAGAAACAGAGGGGCTGAAACAGAGGGCGAGAAACAGAGGGGCTGAAACAGAGGGGCTGAAACAGAAGGGCTGAAACAGAGGGGCTGAAACAGAGGGCGAGAAACAAAGGGGCTGAATCAGAGGGGCTGAATCAGAGGGGCTGAAACAGAGTGGCTGAAACAGAGGGCGAGAAACAGAGGGGCTGAAACAGAGGGTGTGAAACAGAGGGCGAGAAACAGGGGGGCTGAAACAGAGGGGCTGAAACAGAGGGGCTGAAACAGAGGGGCTGATGCAGATAGCGAGAAACAGAGGGGCTGAAACAGAGGGCGAAAAATAGAGGGGCTGAAACAGAGGGCGAGAAACAGAGGGTGAGAAACAGAGGGCGAGAAACAGAGGGGCTGAAACAGAGGGGCAGAAACACAGGGGCTGAAACAGAGGGGCTGAAACAGAGGGTGAGAAACAGAGGGGCTGAATCAGAGGGCGAGAAACATAGGGGCTGAAACAGAGGGGCTGAAACTGACGGGCTGACAAAGAGGGCGAGAAACTGAGGCGCAGAAACAGAGGGCGAGAAACAGAGGGTGAGAAACAGAGGGCGAGAAACAGAGGGGCTGAAACAGAGGGTGAGAAACAGAGGGGCTGAAACAGAGGTGCTGAAAGAGGGGCTGAAACAGAGGGGCTGAAACAGAGGGGCTGAAACAGAGGGGCTGAAACAGAGGGCGAGAAACAGAGTGTCTGCCACAGAGAGGCTGAAACAGAGGGGCTGAAACAAAGGGCGAGAAACAGAGGGGCCGAAACAGAGTGGCTGAAACAGAGGGGCTGAAACAGAGGGGCTGAAACAGAGGGCGAGAAACAGAGGGGCTGAAATAGCTGGCGAGAAACAGAGGGGCTGAAACAGAGGGCGAGAAACAGAGGGGCTGAATCAGAGGGGCTGAAACAGAGGGCGAGAAACAGAGGGGCTGAAACAGAGGGCGAGAAACAGAGGGGCTGAAACAGAGGGTGAGATACAGAGGGCGAGAAACAGAGGGGCTGAAACAGAGGGGCTGAAACAGAGGGGCTGAAACAGCGGCGAGAAACAGAGGGGTTTAAAAAGAGGGTGAGAAACAGAGGGGCTGAATCAGAGGTGCTGAAAGAGGGGCTGAAACAGAGGGGCTGAAACAGAGGGGCTGAAACAGAGGGCGAGAAACAGAGGGGCTGAAACAGAGGGCGAGAAACAGAGGGGCTGAATCAGAGGGGCTGAAACAGAGGGCGAGAAACAGAGGGGCTGAAACAGAGGGCGAGAAACAGAGGGGCTGAAACAGAGGGGCTGAAACAGAGGGGCTGAAACAGATGGGCTGAAACAGAGGGGCTGAAACAGAGGGGCTGAATCAGAGGGCGAGAAACATAGGGGCTGAAACAGAGGGGCTGAAACTGACGGGCTGACAAAGAGGGCGAGAAACTGAGGCGCAGAAACAGAGGGCGAGAAACAGAAGGTGAGAAACAGAGGGCGAGAAACAGAGGGGCTGAAACAGAGGGTGAGAAACAGAGGGGCTGAAACAGAGGTGCTGAAAGAGGGGCTGAAACAGAGGGGCTGAAACAGAGGGGCTGAAACAGAGGGCGAGAAACAGAGTGTCTGCCACAGAGAGGCTGAAACAGAGGGGCTGAAACAAAGGGCGAGAAACAGAGGGGCCGAAACAGAGTGGCTGAAACAGAGGGGCTGAAACAGAGGGGCTGAAACAGAGGGCGAGAAACAGAGGGGCTGAAATAGCTGGCGAGAAACAGAGGGGCTGAAACAGAGGGCGAGAAACAGAGGGGCTGAATCAGAGGGGCTGAAACAGAGGGCGAGAAACAGAGGGGCTGAAACAGAGGGCGAGAAACAGAGGGGCTGAAACAGAGGGTGAGATACAGAGGGCGAGAAACAGAGGGGCTGAAACAGAGGGGCTGAAACAGAGGGGCTGAAACAGAGGGCGAGAAACAGAGGGGTTGAAAAAGAGGGTGAGAAACAGAGGGGCTGAATCAGAGGTGCTGAAAGAGGGGCTGAAACAGAGGGGCTGAAACAGAGGGGCTGAAACAGAGGGCGAGAAACAGAGGGTCTGAAACAGAGGGCGAGAAACAGAGGGGCTGAATCAGAGGGGCTGAAACAGAGGGCGAGAAACAGAGGGGCTGAAACAGAGGGCGAGAAACAGAGGGGCTGAAACAGAGGGGCTGAAACAGAAGGGCTGAAACAGAGGGGCTGAAACAGAGGGCGAGAAACAAAGGGGCTGAATCAGAGGGGCTGAATCAGAGGGGCTGAAACAGAGGGGCTGAAACAGATGGGCTGAAACAGAGGGGCTGAAACAGAGGGTGAGAAACAGAGGGGCTGAATCAGAGGGCGAGAAACATAGGGGCTGAAACAGAGGGGCTGAAACTGACGGGCTGACAAAGAGGGCGAGAAACTGAGGCGCAGAAACAGAGGGCGAGAAACAGAGGGTGAGAAACAGAGGGCGAGAAACAGAGGGGCTGAAACAGAGGGTGAGAAACAGAGGGGCTGAAACAGAGGTGCTGAAAGAGGGGCTGAAACAGAGGGGCTGAAACAGAGGGGCTGAAACAGAGGGGCTGAAACAGAGGGCGAGAAACAGAGTGTCTGCCACAGAGAGGCTGAAACAGAGGGGCTGAAACAAAGGGCGAGAAACAGAGGGGCCGAAACAGAGTGGCTGAAACAGAGGGGCTGAAACAGAGGGGCTGAAACAGAGGGGGATGAAACAGAGGGGCTGAAATAGCGGGCGAGAAACAGAGGGGCTGAAACAGAGGGCGAGAAACAGAGGGGCTGAATCAGAGGGGCTGAAACAGAGGGCGAGAAACAGAGGGGCTGAAACAGATGGCGAGAAACAGAGGGGCTGAAACAGAGGGGCTGAAACAGAAGGGCTGAAACAGAGGGGCTGAAACAGAGGGCGAGAAACAGAGGGGCTGAATCAGAGGTGCTGAATCAGAGGGGCTGAAACAGAGGGGCTGAAACAGAGGGCGAGAAACAAAGGGGCTGAAACAGATGGGCTGAATCAGAGGGGCTGAAACAGAGTGGCTGACACAGAGGGCGAGAAACAGAGGGGCTGAAACAGAGGGTGTGAAACAGAGGGCGAGAAACAGAGGGGCTGAAACAGAGGGGCTGAAACAGAGGGGCTGAAAAAGAGGGGCTGATGCAGATGGCGAGAAACAGAGGAGCTGAAACAGAGGGCGAAAAATAGAGGGGCTGAATCAGAGGGGCTGAAACAGAGGGCGAGAAACAGAGGGGCTGAAACAGATGGCGAGAAACAGAGGGGCTGAAACAGAGGGGCTGAAACAGAAGGGCTGAAACAGAGGGGCTGAAACAGAGGGCGAGAAACAGAGGGGCTGAAACAGAGGGGCTGAAACAGAAGCGCTGAAACAGAGGGGCTGAAACAGAGGGCGAGAAACAAAGGGGCTGAAACAGATGGGCTGAATCAGAGGGGCTGAAACAGAGTGGCTGACACAGAGGGCGAGAAACAGAGGGGCTGAAACAGAGGGTGTGAAACAGAGGGCGAGAAACAGAGGGGCTGAAACAGAGGGGCTGAAACAGAGGGGCTGAAAAAGAGGGGCTGATGCAGATGGCGAGAAACAGAGGAGCTGAAACAGAGGGCGAAAAATAGAGGGGCTGAAACAGAGGGCGAGAAACAGAGGGTGAGAAACAGAGGGACTGAAACAGAGGGGCTGAACCAGAGGGGCTGAAACACAGGGGCTGAAACAGAGGGGCTGAAACTGACAGGCTGACAAAGAGGGCGAGAAACAGAGGCGCAGAAACAGAGGGCGAGAAACAGAGGGGCTGAAACAGAGGGGCTGAAACAGAGGGCGAGAAACAGAGGGGCTGACACAGAGGGGCTGAAACAGAGGGGCTGAAACAAAGGGCGAGAAACAGAGGTGCCGAAACAGAGGTGCTGAAACAGAGGGGCTGAAACAGAGGGGCTGAAACAGAGGGCGAGAAACAGAGGGGCTGAAACAGAGGGCGAGAAACAGAGGGGCTGAATCAGAGGGGCTGAAACAGAGGGCGAGAAACAGAGGGGCTGAAACAGAGGGCGAGAAACAGAGGTGCTGAAACAGAGGGGCTGAAACAGAGGGGCTGAAACAGAGGGGCTGAAACAGAGGGCGAGAAACAGAGGTGCTGAATCAGAGGGGCCGAATCAGAGGGGCCGAATCAGAGGGGCTGAAACAGAGTGGCTGAAACAGAGGGCGAGAAACAGAGGGGCTGAAACAGAGGGTGAGATACAGAGGGCGAGAAACAGAGGGGCTGAAACAGAGGGGTTGAAAAAGTGGGTGAGAAACAGAGGGGCTGAATCAGAGGTGCTGAAAGAGGGGCTGAAACAGAGGGGCTGAAACAGAGGGGCTGAAACAGAGGGCGAGAAACAGAGGGGCTGAAACAGAGGGCGAGAAACAGAGGGGCTGAATCAGAGGGGCTGAAACAGAGGGCGAGAAACAGAGGGGCTGAAACAGAGGGCGAGAAACAGAGGGGCTGAAACAGAGGGGCTGAAACAGAGGGCGAGAAACAGAGGGGCTGAAACAGAGGGCGAGAAACAAAGGGGCTGAATCAGAGGGGCTGAATCAGAGGGGCTGAAACAGAGTGGCTGAAACAGAGGGCGAGAAACAGAGGGGCTGAAACAGAGGGTGTGAAACAGAGGGCGAGAAACAGGGGGGCTGAAACAGAGGGGCTGAAACAGAGGGGCTGAAACAGAGGGGCTGATGCAGATAGCGAGAAACAGAGGGGCTGAAACAGAGGGCGAAAAATAGAGGGGCTGAAACAGAGGGCGAGAAACAGAGGGTGAGAAACAGAGGGCGAGAAACAGAGGGGCTGAAACAGAGGGGCTGAAACAGATGGGCTGAAACAGAGGGGCTGAAACAGAGGGTGAGAAACAGAGGGGCTGAATCAGAGGGCGAGAAACATAGGGGCTGAAACAGAGGGGCTGAAACTGACGGGCTGACAAAGAGGGCGAGAAACTGAGGCGCAGAAACAGAGGGCGAGAAACAGAGGGTGAGAAACAGAGGGCGAGAAACAGAGGGGCTGAAACAGAGGGTGAGAAACAGAGGGGCTGAAACAGAGGTGCTGAAAGAGGGGCTGAAACAGAGGGGCTGAAACAGAGGGGCTGAAACAGAGGGGCTGAAACAGAGGGCGAGAAACAGAGTGTCTGCCACAGAGAGGCTGAAACAGAGGGGCTGAAACAAAGGGCGAGAAACAGAGGGGCCGAAACAGAGTGGCTGAAACAGAGGGGCTGAAACAGAGGGGCTGAAACAGAGGGCGAGAAACAGAGGGGCTGAAATAGCTGGCGAGAAACAGAGGGGCTGAAACAGAGGGCGAGAAACAGAGGGGCTGAATCAGAGGGGCTGAAACAGAGGGCGAGAAACAGAGGGGCTGAAACAGAGGGCGAGAAACAGAGGGGCTGAAACAGAGGGTGAGATACAGAGGGCGAGAAACAGAGGGGCTGAAACAGAGGGGCTGAAACAGAGGGGCTGAAACAGCGGCGAGAAACAGAGGGGTTTAAAAAGAGGGTGAGAAACAGAGGGGCTGAATCAGAGGTGCTGAAAGAGGGGCTGAAACAGAGGGGCTGAAACAGAGGGGCTGAAACAGAGGGCGAGAAACAGAGGGGCTGACACAGAGGGCGAGAAACAGAGGGGCTGAATCAGAGGGGCTGAAACAGAGGGCGAGAAACAGAGGGGCTGAAACAGAGGGCGAGAAACAGAGGGGCTGAAACAGAGGGGCTGAAACAGAGGGGCTGAAACAGATGGGCTGAAACAGAGGGGCTGAAACAGAGGGTGAGAAACAGAGGGGCTGAATCAGAGGGCGAGAAACATAGGGGCTGAAACAGAGGGGCTGAAACTGACGGGCTGACAAAGAGGGCGAGAAACTGAGGCGCAGAAACAGAGGGCGAGAAACAGAGGGTGAGAAACAGAGGGCGAGAAACAGAGGGGCTGAAACAGAGGGTGAGAAACAGAGGGGCTGAAACAGAGGTGCTGAAAGAGGGGCTGAAACAGAGGGGCTGAAACAGAGGGGCTGAAACAGAGGGGCTGAAACAGAGGGCGAGAAACAGAGGGGCTGAAACAGCGGCGAGAAACAGAGGGGTTTAAAAAGAGGGTGAGAAACAGAGGGGCTGAATCAGAGGTGCTGAAAGAGGGGCTGAAACAGAGGGGCTGAAACAGAGGGGCTGAAACAGAGGGCGAGAAACAGAGGTGCTGAAACAGAGGGCGAGAAACAGAGGGGCTGAATCAGAGGGGCTGAAACAAAGGGCGAGAAACAGAGGGGCCGAAACAGAGTGGCTGAAACAGAGGGGCTGAAACAGAGGGGCTGAAACAGAGGGCGAGAAACAGAGGGGCTGAAATAGCTGGCGAGAAACAGAGGGGCTGAAACAGAGGGCGAGAAACAGAGGGGCTGAATCAGAGGGGCTGAAACAGAGGGCGAGAAACAGAGGGGCTGAAACAGAGGGCGAGAAACAGAGGGGCTGAAACAGAGGGTGAGATACAGAGGGCGAGAAACAGAGGGGCTGAAACAGAGGGGCTGAAACAGAGGGGCTGAAACAGCGGCGAGAAACAGAGGGGTTTAAAAAGAGGGTGAGAAACAGAGGGGCTGAATCAGAGGTGCTGAAAGAGGGGCTGAAACAGAGGGGCTGAAACAGAGGGGCTGAAACAGAGGGCGAGAAACAGAGGGGCTGAAACAGAGGGCGAGAAACAGAGGGGCTGAATCAGAGGGGCTGAAACAGAGGGCGAGAAACAGAGGGGCTGAAACAGAGGGCGAGAAACAGAGGGGCTGAAACAGAGGGGCTGAAACAGAGGGGCTGAAACAGATGGGCTGAAACAGAGGGGCTGAAACAGAGGGTGAGAAACAGAGGGGCTGAATCAGAGGGCGAGAAACATAGGGGCTGAAACAGTGGGGCTGAAACTGACGGGCTGACAAAGAGGGCGAGAAACTGAGGCGCAGAAACAGAGGGCGAGAAACAGAGGGTGAGAAACAGAGGGCGAGAAACAGAGGGGCTGAAACAGAGGGTGAGAAACAGAGGGGCTGAAACAGAGGTGCTGAAAGAGGGGCTGAAACAGAGGGGCTGAAACAGAGGGGCTGAAACAGAGGGGCTGAAACACAGGGCGAGAAACAGAGGGGCTGAAACAGTGGGGCTGAAACAGAAGCGCTGAAACAGAGGGGCTGAAACAGAGGGCGAGAAACAAAGGGGCTGAAACAGATGGGCTGAATCAGAGGGGCTGAAACAGAGTGGCTGACACAGAGGGCGAGAAACAGAGGGGCTGAAACAGAGGGTGTGAAACAGAGGGCGAGAAACAGAGGGGCTGAAACAGAGGGGCTGAAACAGGGGGGCTGAAACAGAGGGGCTGATGCAGATGGCGAGAAACAGAGGGGCTGAAACAGAGGGCGAAAAATAGAGGGGCTGAAACAGAGGGCGAGAAACAGAGGGTGAGAAACAGAGGGCGAGAAAGAGAGGGGCTGAAACAGACGGGCTGAAACACAGGGGCTGAAACAGAGGGGCTGAAACAGAGGGTGAGAAACAGAGGGGCTGAATCAGAGGGCGAGAAACATAGGGGCTGAAACAGAGGGGCTGAAACTGACAGGCTGACAAAGAGGGCGAGAAACAGAGGCGCAGAAACAGAGGGCGAGAAACAGAGGGGCTGAAACAGAGGGGCTGAAACAGAGGGCGAGAAACAGAGGGGCTGACACAGAGGGGCTGAAACAGAGGGGCTGAAACAAAGGCGAGAAACCAGAGGTGCCGAAACAGAGGGGCTGAAACAGAGGGGCTGAAACAGAGGGGCTGAAACAGAGGGCGAGAAACAGAGGGGCTGAAACAGAGGGCGAGAAACAGAGGGGCTGAAACAGAGGGCGAGAAACAGAGGGGCTGAATCAGTGGGGCTGAAACAGAGGGCGAGAAACAGAGGATCTGAAACAGAGGGCGAGAAACAGAGGGGCTGAAACAGAGGGGCTGAAACAGAAGGGTTGAAACAGAGGGGCTGAAACAGAGGGCGAGAAACAGAGGGGCTGAAACAGAGGTGCTGAAAGAGAGGCTGAAACAGAGGGGCTGAAACAGAGGGGCTGAAACATAGGGGCTGAAACAGAGGGCGAGAAACAGAGGGGCTGACACAGAGAGGCTGAAACAGAGGGGCTGAAACAAAGGGCGAGAAACAGAGGGGCCGAAACAGAGTGGCTGAAACAGAGGCGCTGAAACAGAGGGGCTGAAACAGAGTGCGAGAAACAGAGGGGCTGAAACAGAGGGCGAGAAACAGAGGGGCTGAAACAGAGGGCGAGAAACAGAGGGGCTGAATCAGAGGGGCTGAAACAGAGGGCGAGAAACAGAGGGGCTGAAACAGAGGGCGAGAAACAGAGGGGCTGAAACAGAGGGGCTGAAACAGAAGGGCTGAAACAGAGGGGCTGAAACAGAGGGCGAGAAACAGAGGCGCTGAATCAGAGGTGCTGAATCAGAGGGGCTGAAACAGAGTGGCTGAAACAGAGGGCGAGAAACAGAGGGGCTGAAACAGAGGGGCTGAAACAGAAGCGCTGAAACAGAGGGGCTGATTCAGAGGGCGAGAAACAAAGGGGCTGAAACAGATGGGCTGAATCAGAGGGGCTGAAACAGAGTGGCTGACACAGAGGGCGAGAAACAGAGGGGCTGAAACAGAGAGTGTGAAACAGAGGGCGAGAAACAGAGGGGCTGAAACAGAGGGGCTGAAACAGGGGGGCTGAAACAGAGGGGCTGATGCAGATGGCGAGAAACAGAGGGGCTGAAACAGAGGGCGAAAAATAGATTGGCTGAAACAGAGGGCGAGAAACAGAGGGTGAGAAACAGAGGGCGAGAAACAGAGGGGCTGAAACAGACGGGCTGAAACAGAGTGCGAGAAACAGAGGGGCTGACACAGAGGGGCTGAAACAGAGGGGCTGAAACAAAGGGCGAGAAACAGAGGTGCCGAAACATAGAGGCTGAAACAGAGGGGCTGAAACAGAGGGGCTGAAACAGAGGGCGAGAAACAGAGGGGCTGAAACAGAGGGCGAGAAACAGAGGGGCTGAAACAGAGGGCGAGAAACAGATGGGCTGACACAGAGGGGCTGAAACAGAGGGCGAGAAACAGAGGGGCTGAAACAGAGGGCGAGAAACAGAGTGGCTGAAACAGAGGGGCTGAAACAGAGGGGCTGAAACAGAGGGGCTGAAACAGAGGGCGAGAAACAGAGGTGCTGAATCAGAGGGGCTGAATCAGAGGGGCTGAAACAGAGTGGCTGAAACAGAGGGCGAGAAACAGAGGTCGAGAAACAGAGGGACTGAAACAGAGGGGCTGAAACAGAGGGGCTGAAACAGAGGCCGAGAAACAGAGGGGCTGAAACAGAGGATGAGAAACAGAGGGGCTGAAACAGAGGGTGAGAAACAGAGGGGCTGAAACAAAGGGCGAGAAACAGAGGGGCTGAAACAGCGGGCGAGAAACAGAGGGGCTGAAACCGAGGGGCTGAAAAAGAGGGGCTGAAACTGAGGGGCTGAAACAGAGGGCGAGAAAAAGAGTGGCTGACACAGAGGGGCTGAAACAGAGGGGCTGAAACAAAGGGCGAGAAACAGAGGGGCCGAAACAGAGTGGCTGAAACAGAGGGGCTGAAACAGAGGGGCTGAAACAGAGGGCGAGAAACAGAGGGGCTGAAACAGAGGGCGAGAAACAGAGGGGCTGAAACAGCGGGCGAGAAACAGAGGGGCTGAAACAGAGGGGCTGAAAAAGAGGGCGAGAAACAGACGGGCTGAAACAGAGGGCGAGAAACAGAGGGGCTGAAACAGAGGGGCTGAAACAGAAGGGCTGAAACAGAGGGGCTGAAACAGAGGGCGAGAAACAGAGGGGCTGGTTCAGAGGTGCTGAATCAGAGGGGCTGAAACAGAGTGGCTGAAACAGAGGGCGAGAAACAGAGGGGCTGAAACAGAGGGGCTGAAACAGAAGGGCTGAAACAGAGGGGCTGAAACAGAGGGCGAGAAACAAAGGGGCTGAAACAGATGGGCTGAATAAGAGGGGCTGAAACAGAGTGGCTGACACAGAGGGCGAGAAACAGAGGGGCTGAAACAGAGGGTGAGATACAGAGGGCGAGAAACAGAGGGGCTGAAACAGAGGGGCTGAAACAGAGGGGCTGAAACAGAGGGGCTGATGCAGATGGCGAGAAACAGAGGGGCTGAAACAGAGGGCAAAAAATAGAGGGGCTGAAACAGACGGCGAGAAACAGAGGGTGAGAAACAGAGGGCGAGAAACAGAGGGGCTGAAACAGAGGGGCTGAAACTGACAGGCTGACAAAGAGGGCGAGAAACAGAGGGGCTGAAACAGAGGGCGAGAAACAGACGGGCTGAAACAGAGGGGCTGAAACAGAGGGCGAGAAACAGAGGGGCTGACACAGAGGGGCTGAAACAGAGGGGCTGAAACAGAGGGGCTGAAACAGAGGGGCTGAAACAGAGGGCGAGAAACAGAGGGGCTGAAACAGAGGGCGAGAAACAGAGGGGCTGAAACAGAGGGCGAGAAACAGAGGGGCTGAATCAGAGGGGCTGAAACAGAGGGCGAGAAACAGAGGGGCTGAAACAGAGGGCGAGAAACAGAAGTTCTGAATCAGAGGGGCTGAATCAGAGGGGCTGAAACAGAGGGGCTGAAACAGAGGGGCTGAAAGAAAGGGCGAGAAACAGACGTGCCGAAACAGAGGTGCTGAAACAGAGGGGCTGAAACAGAGGGGCTGAAACAGAGGGCGAGAAACAGAGGGGCTGAAACAGAGTGCGAGAAACAGAGGGGCTGAAACAGAGGGCGAGAAACAGAGGGGCTGAATCAGAGGGGCTGAAACAGAGGGCGAGAAACAGAGGGGCTGAAACAGAGGGCGAGAAACAGAAGTGCTGAATCAGAGGGGCTGAATCAGAGGGGCTGAAACAGAGTGGCTGAAACAGAGGGCGAGAAACAGAGGGGCTGAAACAGAGGGTGAGATACAGAGGGCGAGAAACAGAGGGGCTGAAACAGAGGGCGAGAAACAGAGGTCGAGAAACAGAGGGACTGAAACAGAGGGGCTGAAACAGAGGGGCTGAAACAGAGGGCGCGAAACAGAGGGGTTGAAAAAGCGGGTGAGAAACAGAGGGGCTGAATCAGAGGTGCTGAAAGAGGGGCTGAAACAGAGGGGCTGAAACAGAGGGCGAGAAACAGAGGGGCTGAAACAGAGGGCGAGAAACAGAGGGGCTGAATCAGAGGGGCTGAAACAGAGGGCGAGAAACAGAGGGGCTGACACAGAGGGGCTGAAACAGAGGGGCTGAAACAAAGGCGAGAAACCAGAGGTGCCGAAACAGAGGGGCTGAAACAGAGGGGCTGAAACAGAGGGGCTGAAACAGAGGGCGAGAAACAGAGGGGCTGAAACAGAGGGCGAGAAACAGAGGGGCTGAAACAGAGGGCGAGAAACAGAGGGGCTGAATCAGTGGGGCTGAAACAGAGGGCGAGAAACAGAGGGGCTGAAACAGAGGGCGAGAAACAGAGGGGCTGAAACAGAGGGGCTGAAACAGAAGGGTTGAAACAGAGGGGCTGAAACAGAGGGCGAGAAACAGAGGGGCTGAAACAGAGGTGCTGAAAGAGAGGCTGAAACAGAGGGGCTGAAACAGAGGGGCTGAAACATAGGGGCTGAAACAGAGGGCGAGAAACAGAGGGGCTGACACAGAGAGGCTGAAACAGAGGGGCTGAAACAAAGGGCGAGAAACAGAGGGGCCGAAACAGAGTGGCTGAAACAGAGGGGCTGAAACAGAGTGCGAGAAACAGAGGGGCTGAAACAGAGGGCGAGAAACAGAGGGGCTGAAACAGAGGGCGAGAAACAGAGGGGCTGAATCAGAGGGGCTGAAACAGAGGGCGAGAAACAGAGGGGCTGAAACAGAGGGCGAGAAACAGAGGGGCTGAAACAGAGGGGCTGAAACAGAAGGGCTGAAACAGAGGGGCTGAAACAGAGGGCGAGAAACAGAGGCGCTGAATCAGAGGTGCTGAATCAGAGGGGCTGAAACAGAGTGGCTGAAACAGAGGGCGAGAAACAGAGGGGCTGAAACAGAGGGGCTGAAACAGAAGCGCTGAAACTGAGGGGCTGATTCAGAGGGCGAGAAACAAAGGGGCTGAAACAGATGGGCTGAATCAGAGGGGCTGAAACAGAGTGGCTGACACAGAGGGCGAGAAACAGAGGGGCTGAAACAGAGAGTGTGAAACAGAGGGCGAGAAACAGAGGGGCTGAAACAGAGGGGCTGAAACAGGGGGGCTGAAACAGAGGGGCTGATGCAGATGGCGAGAAACAGAGGGGCTGAAACAGAGGGCGAAAAATAGATTGGCTGAAACAGAGGGCGAGAAACAGAGGGTGAGAAACAGAGGGCGAGAAACAGAGGGGCTGAAACAGACGGGCTGAAACAGAGGGCGAGAAACAGAGCGGCTGACACAGAGGGGCTGAAACAGAGGGGCTGAAACAAAGGGCGAGAAACAGAGGTGCCGAAACATAGAGGCTGAAACAGAGGGGCTGAAACAGAGGGGCTGAAACAGAGGGCGAGAAACAGAGGGGCTGAAACAGAGGGCGAGAAACAGAGGGGCTGAAACAGAGGGCGAGAAACAGATGGGCTGACACAGAGGGGCTGAAACAGAGGGCGAGAAACAGAGGGGCTGAAACAGAGGGCGAGAAACAGAGTGGCTGAAACAGAGGGGCTGAAACAGAGGGGCTGAAACAGAGGGGCTGAAACAGAGGGCGCGAAACAGAGGTGCTGAATCAGAGGGGCTGAATCAGAGGGGCTGAAACAGAGTGGCTGAAACAGAGGGCGAGAAACAGAGGTCGAGAAACAGAGGGACTGAAACAGAGGGGCTGAAACAGAGGGGCTGAAACAGAGGCCGAGAAACAGAGGGGCTGAAACAGAGGATGAGAAACAGAGGGGCTGAAACAGAGGGTGAGAAACAGAGGGGCTGAAACAAAGGGCGAGAAACAGAGGGGCTGAAACAGCGGGCGAGAAACAGAGGGGCTGAAACCGAGGGGCTGAAAAAGAGGGGCTGAAACTGAGGGGCTGAAACAGAGGGCGAGAAAAAGAGTGGCTGACACAGAGGGGCTGAAACAGAGGGGCTGAAACAAAGGGCGAGAAACAGAGGGGCCGAAACAGAGTGGCTGAAACAGAGGGGCTGAAACAGAGGGGCTGAAACAGAGGGCGAGAAACAGAGGGGCTGAAACAGAGGGCGAGAAACAGAGGGGCTGAAACAGCGGGCGAGAAACAGAGGGGCTGAAACAGAGGGGCTGAAAAAGAGGGCGAGAAACAGACGGGCTGAAACAGAGGGCGAGAAACAGAGGGGCTGAAACAGAGGGGCTGAAACAGAAGGGCTGAAACAGAGGGGCTGAAACAGAGGGCGAGAAACAGAGGGGCTGGTTCAGAGGTGCTGAATCAGAGGGGCTGAAACAGAGTGGCTGAAACAGAGGGCGAGAAACAGAGGGGCTGAAACAGAGGGGCTGAAACAGAAGGGCTGAAACAGAGGGGCTGAAACAGAGGGCGAGAAACAAAGGGGCTGAAACAGATGGGCTGAATCAGAGGGGCTGAAACAGAGTGGCTGACACAGAGGGCGAGAAACAGAGGGGCTGAAACAGAGGGTGAGATACAGAGGGCGAGAAACAGAGGGGCTGAAACAGAGGGGCTGAAACAGAGGGGCTGAAACAGAGGGGCTGATGCAGATGGCGAGAAACAGAGGGGCTGAAACAGAGGGCGAAAAATAGAGGGGCTGAAACAGACGGCGAGAAACAGAGGGTGAGAAACAGAGGGCGAGAAACAGAGGGGCTGAAACAGAGGGGCTGAAACTGACAGGCTGACAAAGAGGGCGAGAAACAGAGGGGCTGAAACAGAGGGCGAGAAACAGAGGGGCTGAAACAGAGGGGCTGAAACAGAGGGCGAGAAACAGAGGGGCTGACACAGAGGGGCTGAAACAGAGGGGCTGAAACAGAGGGGCTGAAACAGAGGGCGAGAAACAGAGGGGCTGAAACAGAGGGCGAGAAACAGAGGGGCTGAAACAGAGGGCGAGAAACAGAGGGGCTGAAACAGAGGGCGAGAAACAGAAGTGCTGAAGCAGAGGGGCTGAATCAGAGGGGCTGAAACAGAGGGGCTGAAACAGAGGGGCTGAAAGAAAGGGCGAGAAACAGAGGTGCCGAAACAGAGGGGCTGAAACAGAGGGGCTGAAACAGAGGGGCTGAAACAGAGGGCGAGAAACAGAGGGGCTGAAACAGAGGGCGAGAAACAGAGGGGCTGAAACAGAGGGCGAGAAACAGAGGGGCTGAATCAGAGGGGCTGAAACAGAGGGCGAGAAACAGAGGGGCTGAAACAGAGGGCGAGAAACAGAAGTGCTGAATCAGAGGGGCTGAATCAGAGGGGCTGAAACAGAGTGGCTGAAACAGAGGGCGAGAAACAGAGGGGCTGAAACAGAGGGTGAGATACAGAGGGCGAGAAACAGAGGGGCTGAAACAGAGGGCTAGAAACAGAGGTCGAGAAACAGAGGGACTGAAACAGAGGGGCTGAAACAGAGGGGCTGAAACAGAGGGCGCGAAACAGAGGGGTTGAAAAAGAGGGTGAGAAACAGAGGGGCTGAATCAGAGGTGCTGAAAGAGGGGCTGAAACAGAGGGGCTGAAACAGAGGGCGAGAAACAGAGGGGCTGAAACAGAGGGCGAGAAACAGAGGGGCTGAATCAGAGGGGCTGAAACAGAGGGCGAGAAACAGAGGGGCTGAAACAGAGGGCGAGAAACAGAGGGGCTGAAACAGAGGGGCTGAAACAGAAGGGCTGAAACAGAGGGGCTGAAACAGAGGGCGAGAAACATAGGGGCTGAAACAGAGGGGCTGAAACTGACGGGCTGACAAAGAGGGCGAGAAACTGAGGCGCAGAAACAGAGGGCGAGAAACAGAGGGGCTGAAACAGAGGGGCTGAAACAGACGGCGAGAAACAGAGGGGCTGAAACAGAGGGTGAGAAACAGAGGGGCTGAAACAGAGGTGCTGAAAGAGAGGCTGAAACAGAGGGGCTGAAACAGAGGGGCTGAAACATAGGGGCTGAAACAGAGGTCGAGAAACAGAGGGGCTGACACAGAGAGGCTGAAACAGAGGGGCTGAAACAAAGGGCGAGAAACAGAGGGGCCGAAACAGAGTGGCTGAAACAGAGGGGCTGAAACAGAGGGGCTGAAACAGAGGGCGAGAAACAGAGGGGCTGAAACAGAGGGCGAGAATCAGAGGGGCTGAAACAGAGGGCGAGAAACAGAGGGGCTGAATCAGAGGGGCTGAAACAGAGGGCGAGAAACAGAGGGGCTGAAACAGAGGGCGAGAAACAGAGGGGCTGAATCAGAGGGGCTGAAACAGAGGGCGAGAAACAGAGGGGCTGAAACAGAGGGCGAGAAACAGAAGTGCTGAATCAGAGGGGCTGAATCAGAGGGGCTGAAACAGAGTGGCTGAAACAGAGGGCGAGAAACAGAGGGGCTGAAACAGAGGGTGAGATACAGAGGGCGAGAAACAGAGGGGCTGAAACAGAGGGCGAGAAACAGAGGTCGAGAAACAGAGGGACTGAAACAGAGGGGCTGAAACAGAGGGGCTGAAACAGAGGGCGCGAAACAGAGGGGTTGAAAAAGAGGGTGAGAAACAGAGGGGCTGAATCAGAGGTGCTGAAAGAGGGGCTGAAACAGAGGGGCTGAAACAGAGGGCGAGAAACAGAGGGGCTGAAACAGAGGGCGAGAAACAGAGGGGCTGAATCAGAGGGGCTGAAACAGAGGGCGAGAAACAGAGGGGCTGACACAGAGGGGCTGAAACAGAGGGGCTGAAACAAAGGCGAGAAACCAGAGGTGCCGAAACAGAGGGGCTGAAACAGAGGGGCTGAAACAGAGGGGCTGAAACAGAGGGCGAGAAACAGAGGGGCTGAAACAGAGGGCGAGAAACAGAGGGGCTGAAACAGAGGGCGAGAAATAGAGGGGCTGAATCAGTGGGGCTGAAACAGAGGGCGAGAAACAGAGGGGCTGAAACAGAGGGCGAGAAACAGAGGGGCTGAAACAGAGGGGCTGAAACAGAAGGGTTGAAACAGAGGGGCTGAAACAGAGGGCGAGAAACAGAGGGGCTGAAACAGAGGTGCTGAAAGAGAGGCTGAAACAGAGGGGCTGAAACAGAGGGGCTGAAACATAGGGGCTGAAACAGAGGGCGAGAAACAGAGGGGCTGACACAGAGAGGCTGAAACAGAGGGGCTGAAACAAAGGGCGAGAAACAGAGGGGCCGAAACAGAGTGGCTGAAACAGAGGGGCTGAAACAGAGTGCGAGAAACAGAGGGGCTGAAACAGAGGGCGAGAAACAGAGGGGCAGAAACAGAGGGCGAGAAACAGAGGGGCTGAATCAGAGGGGCTGAAACAGAGGGCGAGAAACAGAGGGGCTGAAACAGAGGGCGAGAAACAGAGGGGCTGAAACAGAGGGGCTGAAACAGAAGGGCTGAAACAGAGGGGCTGAAACAGAGGGCGAGAAACAGAGGCGCTGAATCAGAGGTGCTGAATCAGAGGGGCTGAAACAGAGTGGCTGAAACAGAGGGCGAGAAACAGAGGGGCTGAAACAGAGGGGCTGAAACAGAAGCGCTGAAACAGAGGGGCTGATTCAGAGGGCGAGAAACAAAGGGGCTGAAACAGATGGGCTGAATCAGAGGGGCTGAAACAGAGTGGCTGACACAGAGGGCGAGAAACAGAGGGGCTGAAACAGAGAGTGTGAAACAGAGGGCGAGAAACAGAGGGGCTGAAACAGAGGGGCTGAAACAGGGGGGCTGAAACAGAGGGGCTGATGCAGATGGCGAGAAACAGAGGGGCTGAAACAGAGGGCGAAAAATAGATTGGCTGAAACAGACGGCGAGAAACAGAGGGTGAGAAACAGAGGGCGAGAAACAGAGGGGCTGAAACAGAGGGGCTGAAACTGACAGGCTGACAAAGAGGGCGAGAAACAGAGGGGCTGAAACAGAGGGCGAGAAACAGAGGGGCTGAAACAGAGGGGCTGAAACAGAGGGCGAGAAACAGAGGGGCTGAAACAGAGGGCGAGAAACAGAGGGGCTGAAACAGAGGGCGAGAAACAGAAGTGCTGAATCAGAGGGGCTGAATCAGAGGGGCTGAAACAGAGGGGCTGAAACAGAGGGGCTGAAAGAAAGGGCGAGAAACAGAGGTGCCGAAACAGAGGGGCTGAAACAGAGGGGCTGAAACAGAGGGGCTGAAACAGAGGGCGAGAAACAGAGGGGCTGAAACAGAGGGCGAGAAACAGAGGGGCTGAAACAGAGGGCGAGAAACAGAGGTCGAGAAACAGAGGGACTGAAACAGAGGGGCTGAAACAGAGGGGCTGAAACAGAGGCCGAGAAACAGAGGGGCTGAAACAGAGGATGAGAAACAGAGGGGCTGAAACAGAGGGTGAGAAACAGAGGGGCTGAAACAAAGGGCGAGAAACAGAGGGGCTGAAACAGCGGGCGAGAAACAGAGGGGCTGAAACCGAGGGGCTGAAAAAGAGGGGCTGAAACTGAGGGGCTGAAACAGAGGGCGAGAAAAAGAGTGGCTGACACAGAGGGGCTGAAACAGAGGGGCTGAAACAAAGGGCGAGAAACAGAGGGGCCGAAACAGAGTGGCTGAAACAGAGGGGCTGAAACAGAGGGGCTGAAACAGAGGGCGAGAAACAGAGGGGCTGAAACAGAGGGCGAGAAACAGAGGGGCTGAAACAGCGGGCGAGAAACAGAGGGGCTGAAACAGAGGGGCTGAAAAAGAGGGCGAGAAACAGACGGGCTGAAACAGAGGGCGAGAAACAGAGGGGCTGAAACAGAGGGGCTGAAACAGAAGGGCTGAAACAGAGGGGCTGAAACAGAGGGCGAGAAACAGAGGGGCTGGTTCAGAGGTGCTGAATCAGAGGGGCTGAAACAGAGTGGCTGAAACAGAGGGCGAGAAACAGAGGGGCTGAAACAGAGGGGCTGAAACAGAAGGGCTGAAACAGAGGGGCTGAAACAGAGGGCGAGAAACAAAGGGGCTGAAACAGATGGGCTGAATCAGAGGGGCTGAAACAGAGTGGCTGACACAGAGGGCGAGAAACAGAGGGGCTGAAACAGAGGGTGAGATACAGAGGGCGAGAAACAGAGGGGCTGAAACAGAGGGGCTGAAACAGAGGGGCTGAAACAGAGGGGCTGATGCAGATGGCGAGAAACAGAGGGGCTGAAACAGAGGGCGAAAAATAGAGGGGCTGAAACAGACGGCGAGAAACAGAGGGTGAGAAACAGAGGGCGAGAAACAGAGGGGCTGAAACAGAGGGGCTGAAACTGACAGGCTGACAAAGAGGGCGAGAAACAGAGGGGCTGAAACAGAGGGCGAGAAACAGAGGGGCTGAAACAGAGGGGCTGAAACAGAGGGCGAGAAACAGAGGGGCTGACACAGAGGGGCTGAAACAGAGGGGCTGAAACAGAGGGGCTGAAACAGAGGGGCTGAAACAGAGGGCGAGAAACAGAGGGGCTGAAACAGAGGGCGAGAAACAGAGGGGCTGAAACAGAGGGCGAGAAACAGAGGGGCTGAAACAGAGGGCGAGAAACAGAGGGGCTGAAACAGAGGGCGAGAAACAGAAGTGCTGAATCAGAGGGGCTGAATCAGAGGGGCTGAAACAGAGGGGCTGAAACAGAGGGGCTGAAAGAAAGGGCGAGAAACAGAGGTGCCGAAACAGAGGGGCTGAAACAGAGGGGCTGAAACAGAGGGGCTGAAACAGAGGGCGAGAAACAGAGGGGCTGAAACAGAGGGCGAGAAACAGAGGGGCTGAAACAGAGGGCGAGAAACAGAGGGGCTGAATCAGAGGGGCTGAAACAGAGGGCGAGAAACAGAGGGGCTGAAACAGAGGGCGAGAAACAGAAGTGCTGAATCAGAGGGGCTGAATCAGAGGGGCTGAAACAGAGTGGCTGAAACAGAGGGCGAGAAACAGAGGGGCTGAAACAGAGGGTGAGATACAGAGGGCGAGAAACAGAGGGGCTGAAACAGAGGGCGAGAAACAGAGGTCGAGAAACAGAGGGACTGAAACAGAGGGGCTGAAACAGAGGGGCTGAAACAGAGGGCGCGAAACAGAGGGGTTGAAAAAGAGGGTGAGAAACAGAGGGGCTGAATCAGAGGTGCTGAAAGAGGGGCTGAAACAGAGGGGCTGAAACAGAGGGCGAGAAACAGAGGGGCTGAAACAGAGGGCGAGAAACAGAGGGGCTGAATCAGAGGGGCTGAAACAGAGGGCGAGAAACAGAGGGGCTGAAACAGAGGGCGAGAAACAGAGGGGCTGAAACAGAGGGGCTGAAACAGAAGGGCTGAAACAGAGGGGCTGAAACAGAGGGCGAGAAACATAGGGGCTGAAACAGAGGGGCTGAAACTGACGGGCTGACAAAGAGGGCGAGAAACTGAGGCGCAGAAACAGAGGGCGAGAAACAGAGGGGCTGAAACAGAGGGGCTGAAACAGACGGCGAGAAACAGAGGGGCTGAAACAGAGGGTGAGAAACAGAGGGGCTGAAACAGAGGTGCTGAAAGAGAGGCTGAAACAGAGGGGCTGAAACAGAGGGGCTGAAACATAGGGGCTGAAACAGAGGTCGAGAAACAGAGGGGCTGACACAGAGAGGCTGAAACAGAGGGGCTGAAACAAAGGGCGAGAAACAGAGGGGCCGAAACAGAGTGGCTGAAACAGAGGGGCTGAAACAGAGGGGCTGAAACAGAGGGCGCGAAACAGAGGTGCTGAATCAGAGGGGCTGAATCAGAGGGGCTGAAACAGAGTGGCTGAAACAGAGGGCGAGAAACAGAGGTCGAGAAACAGAGGGACTGAAACAGAGGGGCTGAAACAGAGGGGCTGAAACAGAGGCCGAGAAACAGAGGGGCTGAAACAGAGGATGAGAAACAGAGGGGCTGAAACAGAGGGTGAGAAACAGAGGGGCTGAAACAAAGGGCGAGAAACAGAGGGGCTGAAACAGCGGGCGAGAAACAGAGGGGCTGAAACCGAGGGGCTGAAAAAGAGGGGCTGAAACTGAGGGGCTGAAACAGAGGGCGAGAAAAAGAGTGGCTGACACAGAGGGGCTGAAACAGAGGGGCTGAAACAAAGGGCGAGAAACAGAGGGGCCGAAACAGAGTGGCTGAAACAGAGGGGCTGAAACAGAGGGGCTGAAACAGAGGGCGAGAAACAGAGGGGCTGAAACAGAGGGCGAGAAACAGAGGGGCTGAAACAGCGGGCGAGAAACAGAGGGGCTGAAACAGAGGGGCTGAAAAAGAGGGCGAGAAACAGACGGGCTGAAACAGAGGGCGAGAAACAGAGGGGCTGAAACAGAGGGGCTGAAACAGAAGGGCTGAAACAGAGGGGCTGAAACAGAGGGCGAGAAACAGAGGGGCTGGTTCAGAGGTGCTGAATCAGAGGGGCTGAAACAGAGTGGCTGAAACAGAGGGCGAGAAACAGAGGGGCTGAAACAGAGGGGCTGAAACAGAAGGGCTGAAACAGAGGGGCTGAAACAGAGGGCGAGAAACAAAGGGGCTGAAACAGATGGGCTGAATCAGAGGGGCTGAAACAGAGTGGCTGACACAGAGGGCGAGAAACAGAGGGGCTGAAACAGAGGGTGAGATACAGAGGGCGAGAAACAGAGGGGCTGAAACAGAGGGGCTGAAACAGAGGGGCTGAAACAGAGGGGCTGATGCAGATGGCGAGAAACAGAGGGGCTGAAACAGAGGGCGAAAAATAGAGGGGCTGAAACAGACGGCGAGAAACAGAGGGTGAGAAACAGAGGGCGAGAAACAGAGGGGCTGAAACAGAGGGGCTGAAACTGACAGGCTGACAAAGAGGGCGAGAAACAGAGGGGCTGAAACAGAGGGCGAGAAACAGAGGGGCTGAAACAGAGGGGCTGAAACAGAGGGCGAGAAACAGAGGGGCTGACACAGAGGGGCTGAAACAGAGGGGCTGAAACAGAGGGGCTGAAACAGAGGGGCTGAAACAGAGGGCGAGAAACAGAGGGGCTGAAACAGAGGGCGAGAAACAGAGGGGCTGAAACAGAGGGCGAGAAACAGAGGGGCTGAAACAGAGGGCGAGAAACAGAGGGGCTGAAACAGAGGGCGAGAAACAGAAGTGCTGAATCAGAGGGGCTGAATCAGAGGGGCTGAAACAGAGGGGCTGAAACAGAGGGGCTGAAAGAAAGGGCGAGAAACAGAGGTGCCGAAACAGAGGGGCTGAAACAGAGGGGCTGAAACAGAGGGGCTGAAACAGAGGGCGAGAAACAGAGGGGCTGAAACAGAGGGCGAGAAACAGAGGGGCTGAAACAGAGGGCGAGAAACAGAGGGGCTGAATCAGAGGGGCTGAAACAGAGGGCGAGAAACAGAGGGGCTGAAACAGAGGGCGAGAAACAGAAGTGCTGAATCAGAGGGGCTGAATCAGAGGGGCTGAAACAGAGTGGCTGAAACAGAGGGCGAGAAACAGAGGGGCTGAAACAGAGGGTGAGATACAGAGGGCGAGAAACAGAGGGGCTGAAACAGAGGGCGAGAAACAGAGGTCGAGAAACAGAGGGACTGAAACAGAGGGGCTGAAACAGAGGGGCTGAAACAGAGGGCGCGAAACAGAGGGGTTGAAAAAGAGGGTGAGAAACAGAGGGGCTGAATCAGAGGTGCTGAAAGAGGGGCTGAAACAGAGGGGCTGAAACAGAGGGCGAGAAACAGAGGGGCTGAAACAGAGGGCGAGAAACAGAGGGGCTGAATCAGAGGGGCTGAAACAGAGGGCGAGAAACAGAGGGGCTGAAACAGAGGGCGAGAAACAGAGGGGCTGAAACAGAGGGGCTGAAACAGAAGGGCTGAAACAGAGGGGCTGAAACAGAGGGCGAGAAACATAGGGGCTGAAACAGAGGGGCTGAAACTGACGGGCTGACAAAGAGGGCGAGAAACTGAGGCGCAGAAACAGAGGGCGAGAAACAGAGGGGCTGAAACAGAGGGGCTGAAACAGATGGCGAGAAACAGAGGGGCTGAAACAGAGGGTGAGAAACAGAGGGGCTGAAACAGAGGTGCTGAAAGAGAGGCTGAAACAGAGGGGCTGAAACAGAGCGGCTGAAACATAGGGGCTGAAACAGAGGTCGAGAAACAGAGGGGCTGACACAGAGAGGCTGAAACAGAGGGGCTGAAACAAAGGGCGAGAAACAGAGGGGCCGAAACAGAGTGGCTGAAACAGAGGGGCTGAAACAGAGGGGCTGAAACAGAGGGCGAGAAACAGAGGGGCTGAAACAGAGGGCGAGAATCAGAGGGGCTGAAACAGAGGGCGAGAAACAGAGGGGCTGAATCAGAGGGGCTGAAACAGAGGGCGAGAAACAGAGGGGCTGAAACAGAGGGCGAGAAACAGTGGGGCTGAAACAGAGGGGCTGAAACAGAAGGGCTGAAACAGAGGGGCTGAAACAGAGGGCGAGAAACAGAGGGGCTGAATCAGAGGTGCTGAATCAGAGGGGCTGAAACAGAGTGGCTGAAACAGAGGGCGAGAAACAGAGGGGCTGAAACAGAGGGGCTGAAACAGAAGCGCTGAAACAGAGGGGCTGATTCAGAGGGCGAGAAACAAAGGGGCTGAAACAGATGGGCTGAATCAGAGGGGCTGAAACAGAGTGGCTGACACAGAGGGCGAGAAACAGAGGGGCTGAAACAGAGGGTGTGAAACAGAGGGCGAGAAACAGAGGGGCTGAAACAGAGGGGCTGAAACAGGGGGGCTGAAACAGAGGGGCTGATGCAGATGGCGAGAAACAGAGGGGCTGAAACAGAGGGCGAAAAATAGAGGGGCTGAAACAGAGGGCGAGAAACAGAGGGTGAGAAACAGAGGGCGAGAAACAGAGGGGCTGAAACAGACGGGCTGAAACAAAGGGCGAGAAACAGAGGGGCTGACACAGAGGGGCTGAAACAGAGGGGCTGAAACAAAGGGCGAGAAACAGAGGTGCCGAAACAGAGAGGCTGAAACAGAGGGGCTGAAACAGAGGGGCTGAAACAGAGGGCGAGAAACAGAGGGGCTGAAACAGAGGGCGAGAAACAGAGGGGCTGAAACAGAGGGCGAGAAACAGAGGTGCTGACACAGAGGGGCTGAAACAGAGGGCGAGAAACAGAGGGGCTGAAACAGAGGGCGAGAAACAGAGGGGCTGAAACAGAGGGGCTGAAACAGAGGGGCTGAAACAGAGGGGCTGAAACAGAGGGCGAGAAACAGAGGTGCTGAATCAGAGGGGCTGAATCAGAGGGGCTGAAACAGAGTGGCTGAAACAGAGGGCGAGAAACAGTGGTCGAGAAACAGAGGGACTGAAACAGAGGGGCTGAAACAGAGGGGCTGAAACAGAGGCCGAGAAACAGAGGGGCTGAAACAGAGGGCGAGAAACAGAGGGGCTGAAACAGAGGGTGAGAAACAGAGGGGCTGAAACAAAGGGCAAGAAACAGAGGGGCTGAAACAGCGGGCGAGAAACAGAGGGGCTGAAACCGAGGGGCTGAAAAAGAGGGGCTGAAACTGAGGGGCTGAAACAGAGGGCGAGAAAAAGAGTGGCTGACATAGAGGGGCTGAAACAGAGGGGCTGAAACAAAGGGCGAGAAACAGAGGGGCCGAAACAGAGTGGCTGAAACAGAGGGGCTGAAACAGAGGGGCTGAAACAGAGGGCGAGAAACAGAGGGGCTGAAACAGAGGGCGAGAAACAGAGGGGCTGAAACAGCGGGCGAGAAACAGAGGGGCTGAAACAGAGGGGCTGAAAAAGAGGGCGAGAAACAGACGGGCTGAAACAGAGGGCGAGAAACAGAGGGGCTGAAACAGAGGGGCTGAAACAGAAGAGCTGACACAGAGGGGCTGAAACAGAGGGCGAGAAACAGAGGGGCTGGTTCAGAGGTGCTGAATCAGAGGGGCTGAAACAGAGTGGCTGAAACAGAGGGCGAGAAACAGAGGGGCTGAAACAGAGGGGCTGAAACAGAAGGGCTGAAACAGAGGGGCTGAAACAGAGGGCGAGAAACAAAGGGGCTGAAACAGATGGGCTGAATCAGAGGGGCTGAAACAGAGTGGCTGACACAGAGGGCGAGAAACAGAGGGGCTGAAACAGAGGGTGAGATACAGAGGGCGAGAAACAGAGGGGCTGAAACAGAGGGGCTGAAACAGAGGGCGAAAAATAGAGGGGCTGAAACAGACGGCGAGAAACAGAGGGTGAGAAACAGAGGGCGAGAAACAGAGGGGCTGAAACAGAGGGGCTGAAACTGACAGGCTGACAAAGACGGCGAGAAACAGAGGGGCTGAAACAGAGGGCGAGAAACAGAGGGGCTGAAACAGAGGGGCTGATGCAGATCGCGAGAAACAGAGGGGCTGAAACAGAGGGCGAAAAATAGACGGGCTGAAACAGAGGGCGAGAAACAGAGGGTGAGAAACTGAGGGCGAGAAACAGAGGGGCTGAATCAGAGGGGCTGAAACACAGGGGCTGAAACAGAGGGGCTGAAACAGAGGGTGAGAAACAGAGGGGCTGAATCAGAGGGCGAGAAACATAGGGGCTGAAACAGAGGGGCTGAAACTGACAGGCTGACAAAGAGGGCGAGAAACAGAGGCGCAGAAACAGAGGGCGAGAAACAGAGGGGCTGAAACAGAGGGGCTGAAACAGAGGGCGAGAAACAGAGGGGCTGACACAAAGGGGCTGAAACATAGGGGCTGAAACAAAGGGCGAGAAACCAGAGGTGCCGAAACAGAGGGGCTGAAACAGAGGGGCTGAAACAGAGGGGCTGAAACAGAGGGCGAGAAACAGAGGGGCTGAAACAGAGGGCGAGAAACAGAGGGGCTGAAACAGAGGGCGAGAAACAGAGGGGCTGAATCAGAGGGGCTGAAACAGAGGGCGAGAAACAGAGGGGCTGAAACAGAGGGCGAGAAACAGAGGGGATGAAACAGAGGGGCTGAAACAGAAGGGCTGAATCAGAGGGGCTGAAACAGAGGGCGAGAAACAGAGGTGCTGAATCAGAGTGGCTGAATCAGAGGGGCTGAAACAGAGTGGCTGAAACAGAGGGCGAGAAACAGAGGGGCTGAAACAGAGGGTGAGATACAGAGGGCGAGAAACAGAGGGGCTGAAACAGAGTTCGAGAAACAGAGGTCGAGAAACAGAGGGACTGAAACAGAGGGGCTGAAACAGAGGGGCTGAAACAGAGGGCGAGAAACAGAGGGGCTGAAACAGAGGGTGAGATACAGAGGGCGAGAAACAGAGGGGCTGAAACAGAGGGCGAGAAACAGAGGTGCTGAAACAGAGGGGCTGAAACAGAGGGGCTGAAACAGAGGGGCTGAAACAGAGGGTGAGAAACAGAGGGGCTGAATCAGAGGGCGAGAAACATAGGGGCTGAAACAGAGGGGCTGAAACTGACGGGCTGACAAAGAGGGCGAGAAACTGAGGCGCAGAAACAGAGGGCGAGAAACAGAGGGGCTGAAACAGAGGGGCTGAAACAGAGGGCGAGAAACAGAGGGGCTGAAACAGAGGGTGCGAAACAGAGGGGCTGAAACAGAGGTGCTGAAAGAGGGGCTGAAACAGAGGGGCTGAAACAGACGGGCTGAAACAGAGGGCGAGAAACAGAGGGGCTGACACAGAGAGGCTGAAACAGAGGGGCTGAAACAAAGGGCGAGAAACAGAGGGGCCGAAACAGAGTGGCTGAAACAGAGGGGCTGAAACAGAGGGAATGAAACAGAGGGCGAGAAACAGAGGGGCTGAAACAGAGGGCGAGAAACAGTGGGGCTGAAACAGAGGGCGAGAAACAGAGGGGCTGAATCAGAGGGGCTGAAACAGAGGGCGAGAAACAGAGGGGCTGAAACTGACAGGCTGACAAAGAGGGCGAGAAACAGAGGGGCTGAAACAGAGGGCGAGAAACAGAGGGGCTGAAACAGAGGGGCTGAAACAGAGGGCGAGAAACAGAGGGGCTGACACAGAGGGGCTGAAACAGAGGGGCTGAAAGAAAGGGCGAGAAACAGAGGTGCCGAAACAGAGGGGCTGAAACAGAGGGGCTGAAACAGAGGGGCTGAAACAGAGGGCGAGAAACAGAGGGGCTGAAACAGAGGGCGAGAAACAGAGGGGCTGAAACAGAGGGTGAGAAACAGAGGGGCTGAATCAGAGGGGCTGAAACAGAGGGCGAGAAACAGAGGGGCTGAAACAGAGGGCGAGAAACAGAAGTGCTGAAACAGAGGGGCTGAAACAGAAGGGCTGAAACAGAGGGGCTGAAACAGAGGGCGAGAAACAGAGGTGCTGAATCAGAGTGGCTGAATCAGAGGGGCTGAAACAGAGTGGCTGAAACAGAGGGCGAGAAACAGAGGGGCTGAAACAGAGGGTGAGATACAGAGGGCGAGAAACAGAGGGGCTGAAACAGAGGGCGAGAAACAGAGGTCGAGAAACAGAGGGACTGAAACAGAGGTGCTGAAACAGAGGGGCTGAAACAGAGGGCGAGAAACAGAGGGGTTGAAAAAGAGGGTGAGAAACAGAGGGGCTGAATCAGAGGTGCTGAAAGAGGGGCTGAAACAGAGGGGCTGAAACAGAGGGCGAGAAACAGAGGGGCTGAAACAGAGGGCGAGAAACAGAGGGGCTGAATCAGAGGGGCTGAAACAGAGGGCGAGAAACAGAGGGGCTGAAACAGAGGGCGAGAAACAGAGGGGCTGAAACAGAGGGGCTGAAACAGAAGGGCTGAAACAGAGGGGCTGAAACAGAGGGCGAGAAACAAAGGGGCTGAATCAGAGGGGCTGAATCAGAGGGGCTGAAACAGAGTGGCTGAAACAGAGGGCGAGAAACAGAGGGGCTGAAACAGAGGGTGTGAAACAGAGGGCGAGAAACAGGGGGGCTGAAAAAGAGGGGCTGAAACAGAGGGGCTGAAACAGAGGGGCTGATGCAGATCGCGAGAAACAGAGGGGCTGAAACAGAGGGCGAAAAATAGACGGGCTGAAACAGAGGGCGAGAAACAGAGGGTGAGAAACAGAGGGCGAGAAACAGAGGGGCTGAAACAGAGGGGCTGAAACACAGGGGCTGAAACAGAGGGGCTGAAACAGAGGGTGAGAAACAGAGGGGCTGAATCAGAGGGCGAGAAACAGAGGGGCTGAAACAGAGGGGCTGAAACTGACAGGCTGACAAAGAGGGCGAGAAACAGAGGCGCAGAAACAGAGGGCGAGAAACAGAGGGGCTGAAACAGAGGGGCTGAAACAGAGGGCGAGAAACAGAGGGTCTGACACAGAGGGGCTGAAACATAGGGGCTGAAACAAAGGGCGAGAAACCAGAGGTGCCGAAACAGAGGGGCTGAAACAGAGGGGCTGAAACAGAGGGGCTGAAACAGAGGGCGAGAAACAGAGGGGCTGAAACAGAGGGCGAGAAACAGAGGGGCTGAAACAGAGGGCGAGAAACAGAGGGGCTGAATCAGAGGGGCTGAAACAGAGGGCGAGAAACAGAGGGGCTGAAACAGAGGGCGAGAAACAGAGGGGCTGAAACAGAGGGGCTGAAACAGAAGGGCTGAATCAGAGGGGCTGAAACAGAGGGCGAGAAACAGAGGTGCTGAATCAGAGTGGCTGAATCAGAGGGGCTGAAACAGAGTGGCTGAAACAGAGGGCGAGAAACAGAGGGGCTGAAACAGAGGGTGAGATACAGAGGGCGAGAAACAGAGGGGCTGAAACAGAGGGCGAGAAACAGAGGTCGAGAAACAGAGGGACTGAAACAGAGGGGCTGAAACAGAGGGGCTGAAACAGAGGGCGAGAAACAGAGGGGCTGAAACAGAGGGTGAGATACAGAGGGCGAGAAACAGAGGGGCTGAAACAGAGGGCGAGAAACAGAGGGGCTGAAACAGAGGGGCTGAAACAGAGGGGCTGAAACAGAGGGTGAGAAACAGAGGGGCTGAATCAGAGGGCGAGAAACATAGGGGCTGAAACAGAGGGGCTGAAACTGACGGGCTGACAAAGAGGGCGAGAAACTGAGGCGCAGAAACAGAGGGCGAGAAACAGAGGGGCTGAAACAGAGCGGCTGAAACAGAGGGCGAGAAACAGAGGGGCTGAAACAGAGGGTGCGAAACAGAGGGGCTGAAACAGAGGTGCTGAAAGAGGGGCTGAAACAGAGGGGCTGACACAGAGGGGCTGAAACAGAGGGCGAGAAACAGAGGGGCTGACACAGAGAGGCTGAAACAGAGGGGCTGAAACAAAGGGCGAGAAACAGAGGGGCCGAAACAGGGTGGCTGAAACAGAGGGGCTGAAACAGAGGGAATGAAACAGAGGGCGAGAAACAGAGGGGCTGAAACAGAGGGCGAGAAACAGAGGGGCTGAAACAGAGGGCGAGAAACAGAGGGGCTGAATCAGAGGGGCTGAAACAGAGGGCGAGAAACAGAGGGGCTGAAACAGAGGGCGAGAAACAGAGGGGCTGAAACAGAGGGGCTGAAACAAAAGGGCTGAAACAGAGGGGCTGAAACAGAGGGCGAGAAACAGAGGGGCTGAATCAGAGGTGCTGAATCAGAGGGGCTGAAACAGAGTGGCTGAAACAGAGGGCGAGAAACAGAGGGGCTGAAACAGAGGGGCTGAAACAGAAGCGCTGAAACAGAGGGGCTGAAACAGAGGGCGAGAAACAAAGGGGCTGAAACAGATGGGCTGAATCAGAGGGGCTGAAACAGAGTGGCTGACACAGAGGGCGAGAAACAGAGGGGCTGAAACAGAGGGTGTGAAACAGAGGGCGAGAAACAGAGGGGCTGAAACAGAGGGGCTGAAACAGGGGGGCTGAAACAGAGGGGCTGATGCAGATGGCGAGAAACAGAGGGGCTGAAACAGAGGGCGAAAAATAGAGGGGCTGAAACAGAGGGCGAGAAACAGAGGGTGAGAAACAGAGGGCGAGAAACAGAGGGGCTGAAACAGAGGGGCTGAAACAGAGGCGCTGAAACAGAGGGGCTGAAACAGAGGGTGAGAAACAGAGGGGCTGAATCAGAGGGCATGAAACATAGGGACTGAAACAGAGGGGCTGAAACTGACAGGCTGACAAAGAGGGCGAGAAACAGAGGCGCAGAAACAGAGGGCGAGAAACAGAGGGGCTGAAACAGAGGGGCTGAAACAGAGGGCGAGAAACAGAGGGGCTGACACAGAGGGGCTGAAACAGAGGGGCTGAAACAACGGGCGAGAAACCAGAGGTGCCGAAACAGAGGGGCTGAAACAGAGGGGCTGAAACAGAGGGGCTGAAACAGAGGGCGAGTAACAGAGGGGCTGAAACAGAGGGCGAGAAACAGAGGGGCTGAAACAGAGGGCGAGAAACAGAGGGGCTGAATCAGAGGGGCTGAAACAGAGGGCGAGAAACAGAGGGGCTGAAACAGAGGGCGAGAAACAGAGGGGCTGAAACAGAGGGGCTGAAACAGAAGGGCTGAAACAGAGGGGCTGAAACAGAGGGCGAGAAACAGAGGTGCTGAATCAGAGTGGCTGAATCAGAGGGGCTGAAACAGAGTGGCTGAAACAGAGGGCGAGAAACAGAGGGGCTGAAACAGAGGGTGAGATACAGAGGGCGAGAAACAGAGGGGCTGAAACAGAGGGCGAGAAACAGAGGTCGAGAAACAGAGGGACTGAAACAGAGGGGCTGAAACAGAGGTGCTGAAACAGAGGGCGAGAAACAGAGGGGCTGAAACAGAGGGTGAGATACAGAGGGCGAGAAACAGAGGGGCTGAAACAGAGGGCGAGAAACAGAGGGGCTGAAACAGAGGGGCTGAAACAGAGGGGCTGAAACAGAGGGTGAGAAACTGAGGGCTGAATCAGAGGGCGAGAAACATAGGGGCTGAAACAGAGGGGCTGAAACTGACGGGCTGACAAAGAGGGCGAGAAACTGAGGCGCAGAAAAAGAGGGCGAGAAACAGAGGGGCTGAAACAGAGGGGCTGAAACAGAGGGCGAGAAACAGAGGGGCTGAAACAGAGGGTGCGAAACAGAGGGGCTGAAACAGAGGTGCTGAAAGAGGGGCTGAAACAGAGGGTCTGAAACAGAGGGGCTGAAACAGAGGGGCTGAAACAGAGGGCGAGAAACAGAGAGGCTGAAACAGAGGGGCTGAAACAAAGGGCGAGAAACAGAGGGGCCGAAACAGAGTGGCTGAATCAGAGGGGCTGAAACAGAGGGAATGAAACAGAGGGCGAGAAACAGAGGGGCTGAAACAGAGGGCGAGAAACAGAGGGGCTGAAACAGAGGGCGAGAAACAGAGGGGCTGAATCAGTGGGGCTGAAACAGAGGGCGAGAAACAGAGGGGCTGAAACAGAGGGCGAGAAACAGAGGGGCTGAAACAGAGGGGCTGAAACAGAAGGGCTGAAACAGAGGGGCTGAAACAGAGGGCGAGAAACAGAGGGGCTGAATCAGAGGTGCTGAATCAGAGGGGCTGAAACAGAGTGGCTGAAACAGAGGGCGAGAAACAGAGGGGCTGAAACAGAGGGGCTGAAACAGAAGCGCTGAAACAGAGGGGCTGAAACAGAGGGCGAGAAACAAAGGGGCTGAAACAGATGGGCTGAATCAGAGCGGCTGAAACAGAGTGGCTGACACAGAGGGCGAGAAACAGAGGGGCTGAAACAGAGGGTGTGAAACAGAGGGCGAGAAACAGAGGGGCTGAAACAGAGGGGCTGAAACAGGGGGGCTGAAACAGAGGGGCTGATGCAGATGGCGAGAAACAGAGGGGCTGAAACAGAGGGCGAAAAATAGAGGGGCTGAAACAGAGGGCGAGAAACAGGGGGTGAGAAACAGAGGGCGAGAAACAGAGGGGCTGAAACAGAGGGGCTGAAACACAGGGGCTGAAGCAGAGGGGCTGAAACAGGGTGAGAAACAGAGGGGCTGAATCAGAGGGCGAGAAACATAGGGGCTGAAACAGAGGGGCTGAAACTGACAGGCTGACAAAGAGGGCGAGAAACAGAGGCGCAGAAACAGAGGGCGAGAAACAGAGGGGCTGAAACAGAGGGGCTGAACAGAGGGCGAGAAACAGAGGGGCTGACACAGAGGGGCTGAAACAGAGGGGCTGAACAGAGGGCGAGAAACAGAGGTGCCGAAACAGAGGGGCTGAAACAGAGGGGCTGAAACAGAGGGGCTGAAACAGAGGGCGAGAAACAGAGGGGCTGAAACAGAGGGCGAGAAACAGAGGGGCTGAATCAGAGGGGCTGAAACAGAGGGCGAGAAACAGAGGGGCTGAAACAGAGGGCGAGAAACAGAGGGGCTGAAACAGAGGGGCTGAAACAGAAGGGCTGAAACAGAGGGGCTGAAACAGAGGGCGAGAAACAGAGGTGCTGAATCAGAGTGGCTGAATCAGAGGGGCTGAAACAGAGTGGCTGAAACAGAGGGCGAGAAACAGAGGGGCTGAAACAGATGGTGAGATACAGAGGGCGAGAAACAGAGGGGCTGAAACACAGGGCGAGAAACAGGGGTCGAGAAACAGAGGGACTGAAACAGAGGGGCTGAAACAGAGGGGCTGAAACAGAATGGCGAGAAACAGGTGGGCTGAATCAGAGGGGATGAATCAGAGGTGCTGAAAGAGGGGCTGAAACAGAGGGACTGAAACAGAGGGGCTGAAACAGAGCGCGAGAAACAGAGGGGCTGAAACAGAGGGCGAGAAACAGAGGGGCTGAATCAGAGGGGCTGAAACAGAGGGCGAGAAACAGAGGGGCTGAAACAGAGGGCGAGAAACAGAGGGGCTGAAACAGAGGGGCTGAAACAGAAGGGCTGAAACAGAGGGTGTGAAACAGAGGGCGAGAAACAGGTGGGCTGAATCAGAGGGGCTGAATCAGAGGGGCTGAAACAGAGTGGCTGAAACAGAGGGCGAGAAACAGGGGGGCTGAAACAGAGGGGCTGAAACAGAGGGGCTGAAACAGAGGGGCTGATGCAGATAGCGAGAAACAGAGGGGCTGAAACAGAGGGCGAAAAATAGAGGGGCTGAAACAGAGGGCGAGAAACAGAGGGTGAGAAACAGAGGGCGAGAAACAGAGGGGCTGAAACAGAGGGGCTGAAACAGAGGGGCTGAAACAGAGGGGCTGAAACAGAGGGTGAGAAACAGAGGGGCTGAATCAGAGGGCGAGAAACATAGGGGCTGAAACAGAGGGGCTGAAACTGACGGGCTGACAAAGAGGGCGAGAAACTGAGGCGCAGAAACAGAGGGCGAGAAACAGAGGGGCTGAAACAGAGGGGCTGAAACAGAGGGCGAGAAACAGAGGGGCTGAAACAGAGGGTGAGAAACAGAGGGGCTGAAACAGAGGTGCTGAAAGAGGGGCTGAAACAGAGGGGCTGAAACAGAGGGGCTGAAACAGAGGGGCTGAAACAGAGGGCGAGAAACAGAGGGGCTGACACAGAGAGGCTGAAACAGAGGGGCTGAAACAAAGGGCGAGAAACAGAGGGGCCGAAACAGAGTGGCTGAAACAGAGGGCGAGAAACCGAGTGGCTGACACAGAGAGGCTGAAACAGAGGGGCTGAAACAGAGGGCGAGAAACAGAGGGGCTGACACAGAGAGGCTGAAACAGAGGGGCTGAAACAAAGGGCGAGAAACAGAGGGGCCGAAACAGAGTGGCTGAAACAGAGGGGCTGAAACAGAGGGCGAGAAACAGAGGGGCTGAAACAGAGGGCGAGAAACAGAGGGGCTGAAACAGAGGGCGAGAAACAGAGGGGCTGAATCAGAGGGGCTGAAACAGAGGGCGAGAAACAGAGGGGCTGAAACAGAGGGCGAGAAACAGAGGGGCTGAAACAGAGGGTGAGATACAGAGGGCGAGAAACAGAGGGGCTGAAACAGAGGGCGAGAAACAGAGGTCGAGAAACAGAGGGACTGAAACAGAGGGGCTGAAACAGAGGTGCTGAAACAGAGGGCGAGAAACAGAGGGGCTGAAACAGAGGGTGAGATACAGAGGGCGAGAAACAGAGGGGCTGAAACAGAGGGCGAGAAACAGAGGGGCTGAAACAGAGGGGCTGAAACAGAGGGGCTGAAACAGAGGGGCTGAAACAGAGGGTGAGAAACTGAGGGCTGAATCAGAGGGCGAGAAACATAGGGGCTGATACAGAGGGGCTGAAACTGACGGGCTGACAAAGAGGGCGAGAAACTGAGGCGCAGAAAAAGAGGGCGAGAAACAGAGGGGCTGAAACAGAGGGGCTGAAACAGAGGGCGAGAAACAGAGGGGCTGAAACAGAGGGTGCGAAACAGAGGGGCTGAAACAGAGGTGCTGAAAGAGGGGCTGAAACAGAGGGTCTGAAACAGAGTGGCTGAAACAGAGGGGCTGAAACAGAGGGCGAGAAACAGAGAGGCTGAAACAGAGGGGCTGAAACAAAGGGCGAGAAACAGAGGGGCCGAAACAGAGTGGCTGAATCAGAGGGGCTGAAACAGAGGGAATGAAACAGAGGGCGAGAAACAGAGGGGCTGAAACAGAGGGCGAGAAACAGAGGGGCTGAAACAGAGGGCGAGAAACAGAGGGGGTGAATCAGTGGGGCTGAAACAGAGGGCGAGAAACAGAGGGGCTGAAACAGAGGGCGAGAAACAGAGGGGCTGAAACAGAGGGGCTGAAACAGAAGGGCTGAAACAGAGGGGCTGAAACAGAGGGCGAGAAACAGAGGGGCTGAATCAGAGGTGCTGAATCAGAGGGGCTGAAACACAGTGGCTGAAACAGAGGGCGAGAAACAGAGGGGCTGAAACAGAGGGGCTGAAACAGAAGCGCTGAAACAGAGGGGCTGAAACAGAGGGCGAGAAACAAAGGGGCTGAAACAGATGGGCTGAATCAGAGGGGCTGAAACAGAGTGGCTGACACAGAGGGCGAGAAACAGAGGGGCTGAAACAGAGGGTGTGAAACAGAGGGCGAGAAACAGAGGGGCTGAAACAGAGGGGCTGAAACAGGGGGGCTGAAACAGAGGGGCTGATGCAGATGGCGAGAAACAGAGGGGCTGAAACAGAGGGCGAAAAATAGAGGGGCTGAAACAGAGGGCGAGAAACAGGGGGTGAGAAACAGAGGGCGAGAAACAGAGGGGCTGAAACAGAGGGGCTGAAACACAGGGGCTGAAGCAGAGGGGCTGAAACAGGGTGAGAAACAGAGGGGCTGAATCAGAGGGCGAGAAACATAGGGGCTGAAACAGAGGGGCTGAAACTGACAGGCTGACAAAGAGGGCGAGAAACAGAGGCGCAGAAACAGAGGGCGAGAAACAGAGGGGCTGAAACAGAGGGGCTGAACAGAGGGCGAGAAACAGAGGGGCTGACACAGAGGGGCTGAAACAGAGGGGCTGAACAGAGGGCGAGAAACAGAGGTGCCGAAACAGAGGGGCTGAAACAGAGGGGCTGAAACAGAGGGGCTGAAACAGAGGGCGAGAAACAGAGGGGCTGAAACAGAGGGCGAGAAACAGAGGGGCTGAATCAGAGGGGCTGAAACAGAGGGCGAGAAACAGAGGGGCTGAAACAGAGGGCGAGAAACAGAGGTGCTGAAACAGAGGGGCTGAAACAGAAGGGCTGAAACAGAGGGGCTGAAACAGAGGGCGAGAAACAGAGGTGCTGAATCAGAGTGGCTGAATCAGAGGGGCTGAAACAGAGTGGCTGAAACAGAGGGCGAGAAACAGAGGGGCTGAAACAGATGGTGAGATACAGAGGGCGAGAAACAGAGGGGCTGAAACAGAGGGCGAGAAACAGGGGTCGAGAAACAGAGGGACTGAAACAGAGGGGCTGAAACAGAGGGGCTGAAACAGAATGGCGAGAAACAGGTGGGCTGAATCAGAGGGGATGAATCAGAGGTGCTGAAAGAGGGGCTGAAACAGAGGGACTGAAACAGAGGGGCTGAAACAGAGCGCGAGAAACAGAGGGGCTGAAACAGAGGGCGAGAAACAGAGGGGCTGAATCAGAGGGGCTGAAACAGAGGGCGAGAAACAGAGGGGCTGAAACAGAGGGCGAGAAACAGAGGGGCTGAAACAGAGGGGCTGAAACAGAAGGGCTGAAACAGAGGGTGTGAAACAGAGGGCGAGAAACAGGTGGGCTGAATCAGAGGGGCTGAATCAGAGGGGCTGAAACAGAGTGGCTGAAACAGAGGGCGAGAAACAGGGGGGCTGAAACAGAGGGGCTGAAACAGAGGGGCTGAAACAGAGGGGCTGATGCAGATAGCGAGAAACAGAGGGGCTGAAACAGAGGGCGAAAAATAGAGGGGCTGAAACAGAGGGCGAGAAACAGAGGGTGAGAAACAGAGGGCGAGAAACAGAGGGGCTGAAACAGAGGGCGAGAAACAGAGGGGCTGAAACAGAGGGGCTGAAACAGAGGGTGAGAAACAGAGGGGCTGAATCAGAGGGCGAGAAACATAGGGGCTGAAACAGAGGGGCTGAAACTGACGGGCTGACAAAGAGGGCGAGAAACTGAGGCGCAGAAACAGAGGGCGAGAAACAGAGGGGCTGAAACAGAGGGGCTGAAACAGAGGGCGAGAAACAGAGGGGCTGAAACAGAGGGTGAGAAACAGAGGGGCTGAAACAGAGGTGCTGAAAGAGGGGCTGAAACAGAGGGGCTGAAACAGAGGGGCTGAAACAGAGGGGCTGAAACAGAGGGCGAGAAACAGAGGGGCTGACACAGAGAGGCTGAAACAGAGGGGCTGAAACAAAGGGCGAGAAACAGAGGGGCCGAAACAGAGTGGCTGAAACAGAGGGCGAGAAACCGAGTGGCTGACACAGAGAGGCTGAAACAGAGGGGCTGAAACAGAGGGCGAGAAACAGAGGGGCTGACACAGAGAGGCTGAAACAGAGGGGCTGAAACAAAGGGCGAGAAACAGAGGGGCCGAAACAGAGTGGCTGAAACAGAGGGCGAGAAACAGAGGGGCTGAAACAGAGGGCGAGAAACAGAGGGGCTGAAACAGAGGGCGAGAAACAGAGGGGCTGAATCAGAGGGGCTGAAACAGAGGGCGAGAAACAGAGGGGCTGAAACAGAGGGCGAGAAACAGAGGGGCTGAAACAGAGGGGCTGAAACAGAAGGGCTGAAACAGAGGGGCTGAAACAGAGGGCGAGAAACAGAGGGGCTGAATCAGAGGTGCTGAATCAGAGGGGCTGAAACAGAGTGGCTGAAACAGAGGGCGAGAAACAGAGGGGCTGAAACAGAGGGGCTGAAACAGAAGCGCTGAAACAGAGGGGCTGAAACAGAGGGCGAGAAACAAAGGGGCTGAAACAGATGGGCTGAATCAGAGGGGCTGAAACAGAGTGGCTGACACAGAGGGCGAGAAACAGAGGGGCTGAAACAGAGGGTGTGAAACAGAGGGCGAGAAACAGAGGGGCTGAAACAGAGGGGCTGAAACAGGGGGGCTGAAACAGAGGGGCTGATGCAGATGGCGAGAAACAGAGGGGCTGAAACAGAGGGCGAAAAATAGAGGGGCTGAAACAGAGGGCGAGAAACAGAGGGTGAGAAACAGAGGGCGAGAAACAGAGGGGCTGAAACAGAGGGGCTGAAACACAGGGGCTGAAACAGAGGGGCTGAAACAGAGGGTGAGAAACAGAGGGGATGAATCAGAGGGCGAGAAACATAGGGGCTGAAACAGAGGGGCTGAAACTGACAGGCTGACAAAGAGGGCGAGAAACAGAGGCGCAGAAACAGAGGGCGAGAAACAGAGGGGCTGAAACAGAGGGGCTGAAACAGAGGGCGAGAAACAGAGGGGCTGACACAGAGGGGCTGAAACAGAGGGGCTGAAACAGAGGGGCTGAAACAAAGGGCGAGAAACCAGAGGTGCCGAAACAGAGGGGCTGAAACAGAGGGGCTGAAACAGAGGGGCTGAAACAGAGGGCGAGAAACAGAGGGGCTGAAACAGAGGGCGAGAAACAGAGGGGCTGAAACAGAGGGCGAGAAACAGAGGGGCTGAATCAGAGGGGCTGAAACAGAGGGCGAGAAACAGAGGGGCTGAAACAGAGGGCGAGAAACAGAGGGGCTGAAACAGAGGGGCTGAAACAGAAGGGCTGAAACAGAGGGGCTGAAACAGAGGGCGAGAAACAGAGGTGCTGAATCAGAGTGGCTGAATCAGAGGGGCTGAAACAGAGTGGCTGAAACAGAGGGCGAGAAACAGAGGGGCTGAAACAGAGGGTGAGATACAGAGGGCGAGAAACAGAGGGGCTGAAACAGAGGGCGAGAAACAGAGGTCGAGAAACAGAGGGACTGAAACAGAGGGGCTGAAACAGAGGGGCTGAAACAGAGGGCGAGAAACAGAGGGGTTGAAAAAGAGGGTGAGAAACAGAGGGGCTGAATCAGAGGTGCTGAAAGAGGGGCTGAAACAGAGGGGCTGAAACAGAGGGGCTGAAACAGAGGGCGAGAAACAGAGGGGCTGAAACAGAGGGGCTGAAACAGAAGGGCTGAAACAGAGGGGCTGAAACAGAGGGCGAGAAACAGAGGGGCTGAATCAGAGGTGCTGAATCAGAGGGGCTGAAACAGAGTGGCTGAAACAGAGGGCGAGAAACAGAGGGGCTGAAACAGAGGGGCTGAAACAGAAGCGCTGAAACAGAGGGGCTGAAACAGAGGGCGAGAAACAAAGGGGCTGAAACAGATGGGCGGAATCAGAGGGGCTGAAACAGAGTGGCTGACACAGAGGGCGAGAAACAGAGGGGCTGAAACAGAGGGTGTGAAACAGAGGGCGAGAAACAGAGGGGCTGAAACAGAGGGGCTGAAACAGGGGGGCTGAAACAGAGGGGCTGATGCAGATGGCGAGAAACAGAGGGGCTGAAACAGAGGGCGAAAAATAGAGGGGCTGAAACAGAGGGCGAGAAACAGAGGGTGAGAAACAGAGGGCGAGAAACAGAGGGGCTGAAACAGAGGGGCTGAAACACAGGGGCTGAAACAGAGGGGCTGAAACAGAGGGTGAGAAACAGAGGGGCTGAATCAGAGGGCGAGAAACATAGGGGCTGAAACAGAGGGGCTGAAACTGACAGGCTGACAAAGAGGGCGAGAAACAGAGGCGCAGAAACAGAGGGCGAGAAACAGAGGGGCTGAAACAGAGGGGCTGAAACAGAGGGCGAGAAACAGAGGGGCTGACACAGAGGGGCTGAAACAGAGGGGCTGAAACAGAGGGGCTGAAACAGAGGGCGAGAAACAGAGGGGCTGAAACAGAGGGCGAGAAACACAGGGGCTGAAACAGAGGGCGAGAAACAGAGGGGCTGAATCAGAGGGGCTGAAACAGAGGGCGAGAAACAGAGGGGCTGAAACAGAGGGCGAGAAACAGAGGGGCTGAAACAGAGGGGCTGAAACAGAAGGGCTGAAACAGAGGGGCTGAAACAGAGGGCGAGAAACAGAGGTGCTGAATCAGAGTGGCTGAATCAGAGGGGCTGAAACAGAGTGGCTGAAACAGAGGGCGAGAAACAGAGGGGCTGAAACAGAGGGTGAGATACAGAGGGCGAGAAACAGAGGGGCTGAAACAGAGGGCGAGAAACAGAGGTCGAGAAACAGAGGGACTGAAACAGAGGGGCTGAAACAGAGGGGCTGAAACAAAGGGCGAGAAACAGAGGGGTTGAAAAAGAGGGTGAGAAACAGAGGGGCTGAATCAGAGGTGCTGAAAGAGGGGCTGAAACAGAGGGGCTGAAACAGAGGGGCTGAAACAGAGGGCGAGAAACAGAGGGGCTGAAACAGAGGGCGAGAAACAGAGGGGCTGAATCAGAGGGGCTGAAACAGAGGGCGAGAAACAGAGGGGCTGAAACAGAGGGCGAGAAACAGAGGGGCTGAAACAGAGGGGCTGAAACAGAAGGGCTGAAACAGAGGGGCTGAAACAGAGGGCGAGAAACAAAGGGGCTGAATCAGAGGGGCTGAATCAGAGGGGCTGAAACAGAGTGGCTGAAACAGAGGGCGAGAAACAGAGGGGCTGAAACAGAGGGTGTGAAACAGAGGGCCGAGAAACAGGGGGGCTGAAACAGAGGGGCTGAAACAGAGGGGCTGAACAGAGGGGCTGATGCAGATAGCGAGAAACAGAGGGGCTGAAACAGAGGGGCTGAAACAGAGGGGCTGAAACAGAGGGGCTGATGCAGATAGCGAGAACAGAGGGCTGAAACAGAGGGCGAAAAATAGAGGGGCTGAAACAGAGGGCGAGAAACTGAGGGTGAGAAACAGAGGGCGAGAAACAGAGGGGCTGAACAGAGGGGCTGAAACAGAGGGGCTGAAACAGAGGGTGAGAAACAGAGGGGCTGAATCAGAGGGCGAGAAACATAGGGCTGAAACAGAGGGGCTGAAACTGACGGGCTGACAAAGAGGGCGAGAAACTGAGGCGCAGAAACAGAGGGCGAGAAACAGAGGGGCTGAAACAGAGGGGCTGAAACAGAGGGGCTGAAACAGAGGGCGAGAAACAGAGGGGCTGAAACAGAGGGTGAGAAACAGAGGGGCTGAAACAGAGGTGCTGAAAGAGGGGCTGAAACAGAGGGGCTGAAACAGAGGGGCTGAAACAGAGGGGCTGAAACAGAGGGCGAGAAACAGAGGGGCTGACACAGAGAGGCTGAAACAGAGGGGCTGAAACAAAGGGCGAGAAACAGAGGGCCGAAACAGAGTGGCTGAAAACAGGGGAGCTGAAACAGAGGGGCTGAAACAGAGGGCGAGAAACAGAGGGGCTGAAACAGAGGGCGAGAAACAGAGGGGCTGAAACAGAGGGCGAGAAACAGAGGGGCTGAATCAGAGGGGCTGAAACAGAGGGCGAGAAACAGAGGGGCTGAAACAGAGGGCGAGAAACAGAGGGGCTGAATCAAAGGGACTGAAACAGAGGGGCTGAAAGAGAGGGCGAGAAACAGAGGGGTTGAAAAAGAGGGTGAGAAACAGAGGGGCTGAATCAGAGGTGCTGAAAGAGGGGCTGAAACAGAGGGGCTGAAACAGAGGGGCTGAAACAGAGGGCGAGAAACAGAGGGGCTGAAACAGAGGGCGAGAAACAGAGGGGCTGAATCAGAGGGGCTGAAACAGAGGGCGAGAAACAGAGGGGCTTAAACAGAGGGCGAGAAACAGAGGGGCTGAAACAGAGGGGCTGAAACAGAGGGCGAGAAACAAAGGGGCTGAATCAGAGGGGCTGAATCAGAGGTGCTGAAACAGAGTGGCTGAAACAGAGCGCGAGAAACAGAGGGGCTGAAACAGAGGGTGTGAAACAGAGGGCGAGAAACAGGGGGGCTGAATCAGAGGGGCTGAAACAGAGGGGCTGAATCAGAGGGGCTGAATCAGTGGGGCTGAAACAGAGGGCGAGAAACAGAGGGGCTGAAACAGAGGGCGAGAAACAGAGGGGCTGAAACAGAGGGGCTGAAACAGAAGGGCTGAAACAGAGGGGCTGAAACAGAGGGCGAGAAACAGAGGGGCTGAATCAGAGGTGCTGAATCAGAGGGGCTGAAACAGAGTGGCTGAAACAGAGGGCGAGAAACAGAGGGGCTGAAACAGAGGGGCTGAAACAGAAGCGCTGAAACAGAGGGGCTGAAACAGAGGCGAGAAACAAAGGGGCTGAAACAGATGGGCTGAATCAGAGGGGCTGAAACAGAGTGGCTGACACAGAGGGCGAGAAACAGAGGGGCTGAAACAGAGGGTGTGAAACAGAGGGCGAGAAACAGAGGGGCTGAAACAGAGGGGCTGAAACAGGGGGGCTGAAACAGAGGGGCTGATGCAGATGGCGAGAAACAGAGGGGCTGAAACAGAGGGCGAAAAATAGAGGGGCTGAAACAGAGGGCGAGAAACAGAGGGTGAGAAACAGAGGGCGAGAAACAGAGGGGCTGAAACAGAGGGGCTGAAACACAGGGGCTGAAACAGAGGGGCTGAAACAGAGGGTGAGAAACAGAGGGGCTGAATCAGAGGGGCGAGAAACATAGGGGCTGAAACAGAGGGGCTGAAACTGACAGGCTGACAAAGAGGGCGAGAAACAGAGGCGCAGAAACAGAGGGCGAGAAACAGAGGGGCTGAAACAGAGGGGCTGAAACAGAGGGCGAGAAACAGAGGGGCTGACACAGAGGGGCTGAAACAGAGGGGCTGAAACAGAGGGGCTGAAACAAAGGGCGAGAAACCAGAGGTGCCGAAACAGAGGGGCTGAAACAGAGGGGCTGAAACAGAGGGGCTGAAACAGAGGGCGAGAAACAGAGGGGCTGAAACAGAGGGCGAGAAACAGAGGGGCTGAAACAGAGGGCGAGAAACAGAGGGGCTGAATCAGAGGGGCTGAAACAGAGGGCGAGAAACAGAGGGGCTGAAACAGAGGGCGAGAAACAGAGGGGCTGAAACAGAGGGGCTGAAACAGAAGGGCTGAAACAGAGGGGCTGAAACAGAGGGCGAGAAACAGAGGTGCTGAATCAGAGTGGCTGAATCAGAGGGGCTGAAACAGAGTGGCTGAAACAGAGGGCGAGAAACAGAGGGGCTGAAACAGAGGGTGAGATACAGAGGGCGAGAAACAGAGGGGCTGAAACAGAGGGCGAGAAACAGAGGTCGAGAAACAGAGGGACTGAAACAGAGGGGCTGAAACAGAGGGGCTGAAACAGAGGGCGAGAAACAGAGGGGTTGAAAAAGAGGGTGAGAAACAGAGGGGCTGAATCAGAGGTGCTGAAAGAGGGGCTGAAACAGAGGGGCTGAAACAGAGGGGCTGAAACAGAGGGCGAGAAACAGAGGGGCTGAAACAGAGGGGCTGAAACAGAAGGGCTGAAACAGAGGGGCTGAAACAGAGGGCGAGAAACAGAGGGGCTGAATCAGAGGTGCTGAATCAGAGGGGCTGAAACAGAGTGGCTGAAACAGAGGGCGAGAAACACAGGGGCTGAAACAGAGGGGCTGAAACAGAAGCGCTGAAACAGAGGGGCTGAAACAGAGGGCGAGAAACAAAGGGGCTGAAACAGATGGGCTGAATCAGAGGGGCTGAAACAGAGTGGCTGACACAGAGGGCGAGAAACAGAGGGGCTGAAACAGAGGGTGTGAAACAGAGGGCGAGAAACAGAGGGGCTGAAACAGAGGGGCTGAAACAGGGGGGCTGAAACAGAGGGGCTGATGCAGATG